>NC_133334.1:277550175-277850175 GCF_042186555.1 Aquarana catesbeiana
AGTCTTTTTTCGTTTAGCAGAAAATAAAAAACCCAGTGCTGATTAAATACCACCAAAAAAAGCTGTCTGTCTCAAAAAAATGATAAAAATATCATATGTGTACAGTGTTGTGTGACCGCGCAATTGTCATTCAAAGTGCGACGGCACTGAAAGCTGAAAATTGTCCTGGGCAGGAAGGAAGGGAGGGGGGTGCCCGGTAGGCAAGTGGTTAATTTGTGTCTCTTATATCTGCCCGGAGTTCAGCATTAATGGGAATGTCTTCCTGGTAATAAAGGTTCTTTGTACATATACAGTGAATCATATGGATGTGGTTATTCACTGTTACTGATGGGAACCCTCCAGCCTAGACACACAACGGCTCTCCTGTTCTCTGGCCAATGTGATTTAACTGTCCACTTCTAATCTCAAAGGGGGCAACAACTTGGCCGGCGGAGCTCCACGTCGTCCGTTCCACGCACTGGGTGGATCATAAAGATGTTTTATTTATTCTTTGTTTCAGTGGAATATAAAGGCTGGGAGCATTCGGTTGGCCTCATGTAACCTGTCATTATGTCACTTGCTGGCAGGAATCGGCCCACAGGGCCTGGAAACCATCTGCTGGACCCGCCTAACAGGCGTTGTGTCTGATATGTGAACAATTATCATAATACAAGACGAATCCGCCATTGTTTGATTTAGAGCCCCGATCACATCCGAGCGCTTTGGGTAACGCGTGGCGTTGCTGCACCGTTCATTTTGAATGGCACCCCAATGCACGAAGGCGACACGCAGCAGTGCCACCCAAAGTGTGTGGTGCGTTACAAAATTTGTGGCACATCACATTTTCAGGACATTAACCACTTGCTTACCGGGCACTTTTACCCCCTTCCTGCCCAGGCCAATTTTCAGCATTCAGCGCTGACACACTTTGAATTAAAATTGCACGGTCATGCAACGCTGTACCCATATGACATTTTTTTCACACAAAAAGAGCTTTCTTGCTGTGGTATTTACTCGCCACTGGGTTTTTCATTTTTTGCTAAATAAATGAAAAAAGATCAAAATTTTGAAAAAAATATAAGATTTTTCTCTTTCACTGAGGTGCGCTGATGAGGGTGCGCTGATGAGGCTGCACTGAGGTGCACTGATGAGGGTGCACTGATGAGGCTGCACTGATGGGTGCTGAGGAGGCTGCACTGATGGGCACTGATGAGGCTGCACTGATGGGCGCTGATGAGGCTGCACTGATGATGCAACACTGGTGGTCACTGATAAGGAGGGACTGATATGCAGCACTGGTAATCAGGACAGTGATGATCAGTGCAGATGTCCCCTTGCTGGTTACCGGTGTTCTATCGAATAGTGCCCTCCCGTCGAAAAATGCCTCAGCGGGGCTGGGCATGCGCAGTACGGAATGGCACTCCAGCTGATTTTCCGATCAGCTGTTGTGGCGGTGTGAAGACGCATGCGCAGATCGTAGGAGGCAGTATCCGACGATCTGCTGAGCGCCGAAGGAGAATGTAATTGTCAGATTCTTCCTCGCTATTGCGGGTGGGTTGTGGGTGTCTTGAAGGGCGGGTTTTGTGGGTGTTTTAACCCCGCCCCTTACAGCCAAAACACACCGTTTATCACACTGAACCCGCCGTGCCGTGGGAAAGAGGGAGGGGTGAAAAGAAGGGAGGAGGGAGCAGAGGGGGGGAGGGGGTCTGGGAAAGAGGGAGGGGTAAAAAGAAGGGAGGAGGGAGCAGAGGGGGGGAGGGGGTCTGGGAAAGAGGGAGGGGTAAAAAGAAGGGAGGAGGGAGCAGAGGGGGGGAGGGGGTCTGGGAAAGAGGGAGGGGTAAAAAGAAGGGAGGAGGGAGCAGAGGGGGGGAGGGGGTCTGGGAAAGAGGGAGGGGTGAAAAGAAGGGAGGAGGGAGCAGAGGGGGGGAGGGGGTCTGGGAAAAGAGGGAGGGGTAAAAAGAAGGGAGGAGGGAGCAGAGGGGGGGAGGGGGGTCTGGGAAAGAGGGAGGGGTGAAAGAAGGGAGGAAGTAGGAGGGGGGAGGGGTGAAAAGGAGGGAGCAGAGGGGGGAGGGGTGAAAAGGAGGGAGCAGAGGGGGGAGGGGGTCTGGGAAAGAGGGAGGGGTAAAAAGAAGGAAGGAGGGAGCAGAGGGGGGGGAGGGGGTCTGGGGAAGAGGGAGGGGTGAAAGGAAGGGGGGAAGGAGGAGGGGTGAAAAGGAGGGAGCAGAGGGGGGAGGGGGACTGGGAAAGAGAGAGGGGCGAAAAGAGGGGAGGAAGAGGGAATGGTGGGGGGGGGGGGGGGAGAATACTAACATAGGACTATCATGTAGGACAATCACAAGGTACCATGAGATGTTGAGCTGTATGCATCGACCTATTGCGACCAAACCTTGTCAATTTTTTTTGGGCAATTCTTGCTCTCATAGGTCAATTTATATAGTGGCAAGACGGCATTAACTGCAGCTATCCAGGTGTTAACCGTTGGTGGGGTAGGTTGGTGGGGTAGGTTGCTTCCACCTGAGAAGGATTTCTCTTCTAGTATAATACAAAGTATAAAAGGGAAATCATTTTACATGCCTGGTGGCCTCAATATCCTCCATGCTGCCAAACAGCGCCAAGGCCAGATCCTGCCCAAGGGACCAGGCTCCAAAGTCATTCAGAACTTCAATCACCTCCCAAAATGGACAACCATACCATATGAAAGAACGTACCAGGAGAGGACTGGCACCTTGAGGGGCGGGGGGCGTTGGCCTCTGAGTACATACTGGCCCATCTGATGGGGGGTGTAGTAAACTCTTTGTAGGAATTTTACTTGGATGAAGCCATCCTTGGCAGAAATCATTGTAGTAATATAGTTATCCAGAGTCCTCCTCAGTCCACCCCGGGATGTCGGCCTTCCATTGGTCAGGGAAGAAGTATGGACCAAAGCAAGGTACACACTCCATTTCTAATAAATCAACCCCAATATGTTGAAAGTGTTGGAGCTGGAGGCTGGGAACCTGAAGCTTTGCCCGGAATACACAGACATGGCGGAATTGACGTATGACGGGACCTGATGATTGGCTGTATACATCGCCATGGATCAGGATCGCCCATGTCGCTTGGTGTAAGAGGATTATCCTGGGCATCGGACGGTGACGGTGCCTCTCTAGGATGGAGCCTCGGGGACTCGTAAACGCTACTCCCCAGTGTTTGGCATCGTTCTATATAAAAAGAAGAAACGCTGAGCTGTGTGAAGTCATAGCCGGCGGCACGGCCAGGAAAAGCTGACTAATGTCTGCGAGGTCCGGTGTTGTGTTTACCCACAGAGGCCTTTTTATGAATGAACCGTCCTCTGGCAGAAGACGGGTTGGTGCTGCTCACTTCTCACCAGTTTGGGGCTCTCCTGTGTATTATCAGAGGGGGAGACATCGGGATTTTACTGTGTAGCTCGGCTTAAAGGGGAAACACATTTAAAAAAAAAAACACTCCTGTGAGCATTTATATGGCAGCATGTAATAGAAGAGATCTCCTTATCCTCGTCTTCATCCATGCAATGTTTACTTGCCCATCACTAAGTAGACTTTGGATATCAGTGGTTGTCAACTTATGAGCTAAAGGGGGGCCTCAAATGCCACCCCAGACATCACCAAAGGGCCGCACATAATATTCAGTTTACTGTATGTAATGCTGGAGAGGAGTGTCAGAGACTGCAGAGCTAATAGAGGAGATGAGGGTCAGAGAGTGAGGACAGGATACAATGTTGGTGAGGAGATGCTGCAGAAGACAATACGAAGGTGAGAAGATGCTACATGAGGCTAGAAGAGGTCAGTGCTAATCAATGTTCCCACTACAGACTGCTGAGGTTCGAGGGCCACACATCATATACCAGAGGGCCACAGGTTGGGTACTGAGGCTTATCTCTGAGAGGTGGTTTTAAACCCCCCCCCCCCCCCCGCCAATTTTCAGAGCTGTCACACTTTGAATGACAATTGCGCGGTCATGCAACGCTGTACACATATGAGATTTTTTATTATTTTTTCCCCCACAAATAGAACTTTCTTTTGGTGGTATTTTATCACCACTGGGGGGTTTTATTTTTTGCTAAAATTAGGAAAAACTTTTTTTCCCCCATAAACTGCATTCACACCTGAGCATATCGTTTGCAGGCAGCACTGATGTGGAGGCACTAATGGGCGGCACTGAAAGGCCTCACTGATGGACACAAATTGGTGTCACTGATGATCAGTACTGGTCTCCCCTGTAAGGAAATGCCGCTGATCGGCTCTCCACTCTGTGTGTGAGGCGAGGAGAGCCAGTTACTGGCACTTCCGTGTTTACTCGTGGTTGGACACATCCAATCACATTTGTAAAGAGCTGGGTCATCAGCTCTTTACTAAGATCGAGATCTCCCCTAACCCCCCCCCCCCTCTGGTGAGACTGGGCAACATTGGCCCAGAAAAAGAGTGGATCCCGCTCGCCATCATTTGTCTATATGGAAGGCAGGTAATACCTACTTTCCGCCCACCCTATAGCCCATGGATGGCTACCGCATGTGCCTCCAGTTCGGGGAGGATGTCCTACCATAGTGCACACATCAGGCCCACTCAGTGACCACTCTGTGCTTTGGACGCAGCTGACCATAGATGGGGGGGGGGGGGGGCAATCACAGCTGTCAGAATATAAACAGCCTTTGGTCATCGGCTCTCCATTCTTCACACAGTGTGTGAGGAAAGGAGAGTCGATCTGCGAGTACGGCATTTACACTGAGCATCAGTGCTGACCCATCAGTGAAAAAGAAAAATTACTTATTTGCAAAATTTTATACCAAACTAAGAAAAACTTTTTTTTTTGTTTCAAATTTTTTTGTTTATTTAGCAAAAAAAAATGCAAAACGCAGAGGTGATTAAATACCACCAAAAGAAATCTCTATTTGTGGGAGAAAAAAAAAAGGATATAAATTTCATATGGGTGCAGCGCTGCATGCCTGAGTGTCATTCAAAGTGACAGCGCTGAAAATGTGCCTGGACAGAAAGGGGGAGAAAGTGTGTCTGGTATTGAAGGGGTTAAAGATCTGAACTGTGGAAGTTCTGCCCCCCCCCAAAAAAGGCAAGAGATTAGTCACCAGTATTTTCTGTGGTCTCCCTGCAGCTAAATTTTTCCCTGTTAATGACTTACAATGCCTTGATCTGCACTGTGTGTGTGTGTGTGGGTGCGGCCATCTTGGTAGAGGCAGGGCTTTTCTTCCTTTTCTGTCAAAGCTGCAGTCCTTAGGACTGGTGGGGAAAGGTTCAAAAAGCAGCAGGAGAGGTGGAGGAAGCAAAGAATAAATGAAACAGAAGCAGGGAGATCCTTGCACTGCAGCTCCTCGGGTTACAGCTTCCAGCAAGGAGAACCGTGAGCAACACAAAAGTGAATTCACCAAATCTCCCTCCGAGTCTGATGAGAGTGGCAGTCAGAGGCCGCCATAGATTACTTTACACTAGACATGTGCAATTGGTTTAGTTCCGAATTCGTTTTTTATTCATTGAATTCATTCATTCGGAAATTTTCTAACTTCCAAAGTTGGGAAACTTGAAAATCCGAAAATAAGAATGAAAATGTGAAAATTCAAAAGAATGAAAAGCCGAAATAACTAATGGTAACTAATAAATTATAGGTATTGGAATTTCCTTTCAAATTTATTTGTTAGTGAATGTAACGAATACAGTTTTTTCCGAAGTTACGAATTATCCGAAATAAGGAATGCCGCATCTAAAAGAATGGAACGTAACGATCTAATTTGCATTCGTTAGGTTCACAAACAGCCAAATTTGAAAAAGGAAATTCCAACACCGATAAATTTAATAGTTGGTTATTATTAGTTAGTTATCTCAAATTTTATTGATTTTTTTTTTTTTTTTTCCGATTTTCGAATGATCCGATTTTCCGAAAATTTGGATTTTTGAATTTCCGAAAAAAGCAAAAAAAAAAAAAAACGAAAACAAAAAATGAACAAATTTTTTGTCAGTACACATGTCTACTTTACACTGCAGATGTACAGCTGCAATCTAAGACCCCTTTCACACCGAGCCGCCCATAGCGGCGGCGGTAAAACGCCGCTATTTTTAGCGGCGTTTTTACCGTCGGCTTTGCGGCGCATTTTGGCTGCTAGCGGGGCGCTTTTACCCCCCGCTAGCGGCCGAGAAAGGGTTAAGACCGCCCGCAATAGCGGCGGTATCACAGCGCTGCCCCATTGATTTCAGTGGGGAGCAGCGGTATACACACCGCTCCAAAGAAGCTGCTGGCAGAACTTTTCCTGACGTCCTGCCAGCGCACCGCTCCAGTGTGAAAGCCCTCGGGCTGTCACAATGGAGCAGCTGTCTGAGGGCGGATTGCAGGCGCTATTTTTAAAGCTATAGCGCCTGCAAAACGCCCTCGGTGTGAAAGGGGTCTTATTGTTCAGGAGGAATTCAAGGCTAGCTGTAAATATGTTTTCTTTTATCTTTTCTTTTATTTTTTTTATCTTCCCTATAAGACAGAAAAATCTCACTTTTTGAAGAAGAGCCTCACCTCTGTGCGTTTTTTTTTCTTTTTTCTCTGCAGGTCTCGGGAATTGAATACGTATCGGGATTATAAGGAAGCTGCCGTGTCTTACCACCAAGCCTGGAAGCAATTACGAGAACAGGCGTTTCCATCCTGGATCCAGACTCCTCGTGATTACCTGAACTTCAGCTGAGTGTTAGACACGCTCCGAGTACATCAGAGCGCTCCTGTCTGCTGCCCACAGCATGGAAAATTCTTCATCCAGATGCAACCAGCGTGTCGGAGAATTCATACAAATCTACCATACACAGTGTTTTCTACAACAAAGGAATTTTTAAAGTTTTTTTTTTTTCGTTTGTTTGGAACGGCTTTCAGTAAACAAAGATTTTAAATCGTCCAATCCAGATGTTTTATGATTTATCTAACGTTCCAATCTAGCCTTAGAAGCAATTGGATTCCTGACCATTTTTATAAGTTAAAGCATGAAAAAGTGTTTTTTTTAACCACTTCAGCCCCGGAAGATTTTACCCCCCTTCCTTGACCAGAGCACTTTTTGCGATTCGGCACTGCGTCGCTTTAACTGACAATTGCGCGGTCAGTCGTGCAACATTGCACCCAAACCAAATTGATGTCCTCCCCCCCCCCCCCCCCCCCCCAAAAATAGAGTTTTCTTTTGGTGGTATTTGATCGCCTCTGCGTTTTTTTTTTTTTTTTTTGCGCTATAAACAAAAAAAGAGCGACAATTTTGAAAAAAAAAAAAACGCAATACTTTTTGCTATAATAAATATCCCCCCAAAAAATGTAAAAAAAAATAATTTCATCAGTTTAGGTCAATACGTATTCTTCTACATATTTTTGGTAAAAAAAAAAAAAAAAAAAAAAAATCGCAATAAGCGTATATTGGTTGGTTTGCGCAAACGTTATAGCGTCTACAAAATGGGGAATAGATTTATGGCATTTTTATTATTATTTTTTTTTTTTTTTAATTAGTAATGGCGGCGATCTGCGATTTTTATCGGGATTGCGACATTATGGCGGACACTTTTGACGCTATTTTAGGACCATTGTCATTTATACAGCGATCAGTGTTATAAAAATGCACTGATTACTGTGTAAATGACACTGGCAGGGAAGGAGTTAACACTAGTTTACGTGTGTCCTAGGGAGTGATTCTAACTGTGGGGGGGGGGGGGGGGGGGATGGGCTACCACTCACATGACAACAATCACTGCTTCCGATGACAGGGAACACTGATCTCTGTCATGTCACTAGGCAGAACGGGGAAATGCCTTGTTTACATATGCATCTCCCCGTTCTGCGGCTCTGTGACACGATCGCCGGGAGACCGCGGGCACGGTCACTCTGTACGCGGCAGGTGTGCGTCCGCTAGCCCCGCCATTTAAAGGGGACGTACAGGTACGCCCATTTGCCCACCGCTGCCGTTGTGCCGACGTATAGCGGTCGGCAAGTGAATAGAGACCCTGGTGCTACAGCATAGGCTCCCATTGGACAATAGCAGTGTTAAGCTGGATACACACTATACAATCTTCTGTAGATTTTTTTTTTTCCCTTCAGATTTACCAAAACCATATAATATGAGGTCAAACCTTAAGCGTTTCAATTTGTATGTAATCAGGCCAGCCCCTTGTATTACATGGTTTTGGTCAAATCTAAAGGAAACCGGACAGCAGGAGTTTATGGGTCCTAGTTCTCTGCTACAGTAGTAGTAGTAGCAGCACCGTGCACAGAGAGGGGCGTGGCTTGGGAGGAGACAAGTTGAATCCAATCTGCTTACACACCATGACTGGACAGTCTGCTGGTGGGGCTTCCATGTTTGTTCTTTGTCAGGACGCACAGAGAGTCTTGCCTTGGAAGTGCCGCAGCTTCTGGCAGTCACAGAATGAGAGCATTTGGAAGTGCCGGGCGACACCAGTCATGGCCAATACCCTTTATTAAAAGTTGATCTTCACCCTCAAATTTGAACTTCCTTACTCCGCACCCCTCCAATGTTCGAGCAGCACTTTTTTTTTTTGTAATAGAAGCCCCTCCCCCACCCATGCGAGTGCCATGTAGTTTGCCCGCTTTGCCTCCTAGGATATGCACATCACTTATCCCAAGGGGCAAAATCCTCCTTTTTCGAGAGAGGGGGGAGGGGCACACAATGTCATTGGGTGAGCCACCAGCTGAACCCTGAAGAGCTGGCAGCTTCCTGATGACCTGAACCAAAGAACTGGAGGTGCCGCTCCCAATCCAGTGTTTTTTTTTTTTTTTTTTTGTGCATGCATCCTCTATATTTATTACTTGTATATGTATTTACTTTTTACTTCGTTTTTGGACAGATTGCTATTGCATATACCTACTATATATATATATACACACACACCATCTTTCTGCCAACATCCACCTGATGTCTATGGATTTCCCTTTATTGCAGCAGCAGCTGATGAATTTATTCTCCCCTGCATCGCTTCAAGAAATAGTGCATGCGGTGTTTGAGTAGCATTTTTTTTTTTTTTTTTTTTTTTGTGAATTGCAAAAAAAAAAAAAAAAAGCAGCAGATACCGTTTTATTAACTAAGCCCCCAGTCTATAGTCCAGCTGTCTAGTAGGGCTGCAGAATTCTAAGAAAAATGAGAATCACAATTTTTTTTTGCTTAGAATAAAGATCACGATTCTCGCGGCGTAACATCATCTTTCACATTATACAAAAATATTAGGCTAACTTTAATAAATTAAAAAAAAAAAAGTGCATTTGGAAGACCGCTGTGCAAATACAGTGTGACAAAAAATATTGCAACGACCACCATTTTATTCTCTAGGGTCTCTGCTAAAAAAAAGAATTATATATAGATCTATATATAGTTTGGGGGTTCTAAGTAATTTTCTAGCAAAAAAATAATGATTTAAACCAACAAGTGTCAGAAAAAGGTTTAGTCCTTTAGGTCAGTGGTCATCAACTCCAGTCCTCAGGTACCACTAACAGGCCAGGTTTTATGTATTACCTTGGGGGAGATGCAGACTAGAATACGGCAATCACTGAGCAGCAAATGAGATCACCTGTGATGTATTTCAGTTATCTTGCAAACCTGGCCTGTTAGTGGACCCTGAGGACAGGAGTTGATGACCACTGACTTTAGGTGAACTTCCCTCATTTACAGACCGAAGTTCGTTCCTTTTGATCTAAAGAACAAAATGTTACAATGATTATAGTTCCCTCATGTTGTGAAACTTTGCAGAATGCCTGTTTTTATTTTTTTTTTGACAGCTGTCCTTGAGCAGAGAGAACTCTGCATAGAAATCATTAAAATGCTTTAAGATCGTGAGGAGGGTAGAATCGCGATCTCGATTCTTAACGATTAATCGTGCAGCTCTACTGTCTGGGCAACAAAATCAGAACAAACACCCCCAATAATGTATTGATTTTTTTTTTTTTATTATTAGCAGGACTGTGTAAAGATGTATTAGTTACATACCAGAAATTACTGATATAATGATAGCTAGCACTAAGAGATGGAATTCTACAACTAAACCAGCAAAATGATACAAAACTTAAAGCCGAGCCGTCATTGGAGGAATAGAGCGGCTGCCATTGCTTAAAAAAATTGCCCGGCTATGAGACTAATGCTCTGGGATTTTCTGACTGACCACCCCGGGCAAGTTTGCAGATCAGGACGAGTCGGGCGCCCCCATTAGCATGCTTGTTTTGTGTCGCTCAAACTATTGAACCCATGGGGGAGGGTCTGCATAACTAATTTTCAGGAGTGGGTCAGCAATGGCAGCCTTCTTCTACTTCTCCCAGGACGGGTTTCTTTTAAAAAATAGAATGAATATGAATGCTACAAATGTGATTAATCAAAACTTCTTAAATAGGTTCTGCAGCAAAATAATTACAGTGAGGGGGAGGGAAGCCTGTGCAGAGATGCGAGTCTTGTCCCCACCCCCGAGGAGCTCCCTCACCTTTAAAGCAGCTTTTAGTTCACTTTCAATTAGGGATGCACCAATACTTTTTTTTTTCTTTAAATCGACAAATACGTTTGGTCAAGTATTCGCCGATACCGAGTACCGATAATTTGCATCCATAGAAAATGAATGGGTGCAAATCGCATGCGATTTGAATAGGAATGTGGTGCGATTCCTGTCCGAATCACATGTGGTTTCTCGTACACTTCCTGTATGAAGCCGGGCTGGTCATAGCGATTTTGTTCCCGGAGTTCACATAGGAGCGGAGCAGGAAAGGTCCCTGCATGACGGGTTCCTCCAGCTGTGGAAATCTGCGGCTCGGGCTCCTTCCTCTCCCATGGCTTTTGTTTCCCCGCATCTCCAGCCATCCACTGGACCCCCCCCCTCCCCCTCCCCCCAGGCCTGCTGCCAAAACCGCAGAGAAGCCGATTTACCGGTCCAAGGATTTGAAATCCCCCATGGCTTTCTCTCCTCGCATTGCTGATAGTACGGGCTAGGCGGCTTCCGATTGGTCAGTGTCATCCATATGACTGTGTGCTGACCAATTAGAATCCCTGTAGTCAAAAGAGAGAAAGCTGTGGGGGAGGGGGGGAGGGGCAGAATTTCAAATCCCCGGACCGGTGAAGTCACTTTGCAGCGCGATTTGTGCCCTCTTCATTTTGTATGGACGCAAATCGTATTGGTTTTGGGAACTTTTTCACGAACATTCGGCGTCGGCGCAGATACCGATATCAGGATCGGTACATCCATACTTTAAATAGTTCATCTGGGTCAAGTTAACCCAAAACAAATTAAAAGTGGAACTTCACTCTCCCAATCAGCATTGATTATTTTTAATCCTTACGCTGCTAACATTAGTAAATAGATAGGAAGGAAGATTATATTCACTTGTTTTATACTTTTTTTTTTTTAACATTTCTTCAGTTACTTCCTGGTTTCTTGCCCAGGCAAATGATGTCATACATCCCAGGAGTCTTCAGGGGGGACTTCTTCTGGGGCTGACAGCAGATTTTTTTTTTTTTTTTTATATTCCTTCATTTTGCCTACTGGTTTCTAGCTTAAGCCAAAATGATATCATACATCCCAGGAGTCTCCGGGAAAGGAGGAGGGGCTTTCTCATCTAAGCACACCCTCCTGCCTGTATGCCTGAGCTAAGGCCAGATGTCATAAAAAAATAAAACATCTGGCCTCAGCTCAGGCATACAGGCAGGAGGGTGTGCTTAGCTGAGAAAGCCCCTCCCCCTTTCCTGAAGACTCCTGGGATTTATGACATCATCTTGGCCTAGGCTAGAAACCAGTAGGCAAAATGAAGGAATATAAAAAAATATATACATTTCTTCATTTTGCCTACTGGTTTCTTGCCTAGGCCAAAATGATGTCATAAATCCCAGGAGTCTTCAGGAAAGGAGGAGGGGCTTTCTCAGCTAAGCACACCCTCCTTGCCTGTATGCCTGAGCTGAGGCCAGATGGATTCCAGGAAGTAAATGCTGCATGAATCAGCTGCCCTTACACAAGATGGCCGAAAACGCTAAGGGGGATGTTTTACAAAGTGATTTCTAAATAAAATAAAGCATGGAGACGTGGATGGATGGGAGGAGTTTGCTTTGAATATTAAAAATACATTTTTCGGTCTGGTTTTTTCGGTTTGTGGCGCTCAAATACAGATTAGTACCGCCTTTCTGGCAGGATCAACGGGTATTTTCTGTACTTGCTGAAAACATTCTTAGCCAGAAAACGAATGCAGGACATCGAAGGACTAGTAAGCTGCAATATATATATATAAAATACTTTAAGGTGGGGGGAGGGGAGGGGCTCCTTACAGGTAAGGAAAGACGATGGTCACATTTCTTCCCAGGTTTCCCTTCCTCCATAATCAATAAAATAAAGGTTTAGAGGACCTTCCACTTGTGCGCAGCGCATGCCGCCAGGTCCTCTTATACACACACTAGGACTAGAATGAACCTCTATTGCTGCCAAACAGTCCAGCGCCTTATTTTGTACATGGTGACTGCGGCTGTGACAGAAAAGAGGCTGCAAAATAATAAAATAAAGAAAAAGAAGAATAAATTAAAATGAAATATCTACAGACAGCGATAAACACGGAGAACAAGTTTATCAGAAACACATCCAGTTACCGAGCCGCTACGCTACAGGGCAGTGCGCTAAAACCACCGTCGTTATTTACAAGATTCACAAGCTGCCGCGGCGCGTTCAAAAGCCGAACGTGTTCTCGCCGCTGTACGCCACGTACAGGAAGCCGTCTTCGTCTTTTTCTTTCTCGTACAGCTGTCCCATGGTTAGGCTGGAAGAGAAGGAGGAGAGAAAAACAGTCCGTCATTCCAGTTATAGTGCGCCTTTCACTCCGCTTCACCCCTTTATATCCAGCCCCCCCCCCCCATCCCTATGCCCTGCCCCCCCCCCCCCAATCACATGACCAGCCAACTCCCAATCATTACTAGAGACCAGGATCTGCCCGTAGATGGACTGGAATTAGTCCGGTTTAGCAGAGGCCGGCTGGATTGTGATCCATCTGTGGATAGTCCCACTCAACAAAAAAATCGATCTAATGATTGACCAATGATGGGGCACTATTCCTCCAACTAATACCAATGATGGGGCCCTATTCCTCCCACTGACACCAATGATGGGGCACTATTCCTCCCTCTGATACCAATGATGGGGCACTATTCCTTCCACTGACGGGACACTATTCTTCCAACTAATACCAATGATGGGGCCTTATTCCTCCCACTGACACCAATGATGGGGCACGATTCCTCCCACTGACGGGATACTATTCCTCCAACTGACACCATTGATGGGACACTATTCCTCCTGACACCGATGATGGGGCACTATTACTCCCACTGACACCAATGATGAGACACTATTCCTCCCACTGACACCAATGATGGGGCACTATTCCTCCCACTGACAGCAATGATGGGGGACTATTCCTCCCACTGACACCAATGATGGGACACTATTCCTCCCACTGACACCAATGATGGGGCACTATTCCTCCCACTGACACCAATGATGGGGCACTATTCCTCCCACTGACACCAATGATGGGGCACTATTCCTCCCACTGACACCAATGATGGGGCACTATTCCTCCCACTGACACCAATGATGGGGCACTATTCCTCCCACTGACACCAATGATGGGGGACTATTCCTCCCACTGACACCAATGATGGGACACTATTCCTTCCACTGACACCAATGATGGGACACTATTCCTCCCACTGACACCAATGATGGGACACTATTCCTCCCACTGACACCAATGATGGGACACTATTCCTCCCACTGATACCAATGATGGGACACTATTCCTCCCACTGACACCAATGATGGGGGACTATTCCTCCCACTGACACCAATGATGGGACACTATTCCTTCCACTGACACCAATGATGGGACACTATTCCTCCCACTGACACCAATGATGGGACACTATTCCTCCCACTGACACCAATGATGGGACACTATTCCTCCCACTGACACCAATGATGGGACACTATTCCTCCCACTGATACCAATGATGGGACACTATTCCTCCCACTGACACCAATGATGGGACACTATTCCTCCCACTGACACCAATGATGGGACACTATTCCTTCCAATGATACCAATGATGGGACACTATTCCTCCCACTGACACCAATGATGGGACACTATTCCTCCCACTGACACCAATGATGGGACACTATTCCTCCCACTGACACCAATGATGGGACACTATTCCTCCCACTGACACCAATGATGGGACACTATTCCTCCCACTGACACCAATGATGGGACACTATTCCTCCCACTGACACCAATGATGGGGCACTATTCCTCCCACTGACACCAATGATGGGACACTATTCCTCCCACTGACACCAATGATGGGACACTATTCCTCCCACTGACACCAATGATGGGACACTATTCCTCCCACCGACACCAATGATGGGACACTATTCCTCCCACTGACACCAATGATGGGACACTATTCCTCCCACCGACACCAATGATGGGACACTATTCCTCCCACTGATACCAATGATGGGACACTATTCCTCCCACCGACACCAATGATGGGGCACTATTCCTCTTGCTGACCACCAACCCTTGAGGCAATGTTTATTCGCACAGATGGTGGGCCTGGGGGCATTTTGTACCCTCACTGGCCCCCTAAAGTCTGAAGTTCAGTAAATTGGCTCTCAGTCAGACATTTCGGGACCCCCTGTACTAACACAACACGCTCCTTGTGCTTCTAAAGAGACATATCTGGGCCTGCTGAAAGTTCCCAGCATTCACCACTGACTCATGATTGGCTTAGAAAGTTCACAAACAACTCCTGGCAGATATTTCCATATCCAGCTAAACAGGATAATTACACACAATGAGTTCTGATGACGGGACACAGAGAGAGCGGAGAGTAAATAATGACAAGTATTGTGGAGGTTCTTTGTAGAGCAATTTCAGGCCTTGTATCATTTCCCTTAATGTGATATTAAACCCAAAAAACCGTCATATATTCCCCCTTACCAATCATTAGATGTGGCGGCTGTATTCGTTTTCCGTTTTTAGGCTCCCCCTCCCCCTATGTTTTCACCTGGTGATCTGGCCAGCAACTCACTTCCTGTATTAGAGCGCCCCCCCCCCCCCCCACTCTGGAGGAAGGAGCACAGCAGACAGCAGCATGGGGGGGGGGGGGGGGGATTCTTAGCCTATCAGATGTAACCCCTTCCCACCCTCCCTGGTGTCCCCTTTAAAAGTAATTAACATTTGGGGGGTGTGTCCAGTGATCATATGATGGCCGGTCACATGATTGGAGGTTCGCCATATGTGCAGCATGTGAATGTTAAAGCCCAGCGTTTTGCCACCACATGGGGGGGTTAAATACACTAAAACTGAAGCCAGACTCCAGCTCACACCTACAGCAAACTGTTTTTTTTGGGGGGGGATAAAGGTTTTACATAAATAAAAGCTGATCATTGTAAGCACCCCTGTCAGTGCTAAATGGTTTGTCTCATCTCTGTAACGGATACATCTACAGGACAGCTTGTTCTGTTGAAAAACAACAGACTTACTGGCTGGATCATCAGGTGAAAAGGACAGAAAGTCTAAAAAGAAACAAAAAACAAATGCAGCCATCACATCTCAGAATTGATAATCTGTATATGTTTTTGGGTTTCATACGTCTTATAAAGCTGTGATGGAGATTCTGCACGCCGGTGAGGCTCACCTAGACTGTGGCACAGTCTTATCTACAAACAGGAAGATGGCTTTTTCTGAAGGCAGCTGAATGCGTTTTCTGATGATCCACATGAACTGGGCGACGGTGATGTCAGAAGGAACCAAGTATTTCCTCTTGTCGATGTCCACGATCTGCGAGCCGGACACCTTCTCCACGATCACCTGAGAAGAGGAAAACCGATCGTTAGAACAGAGAATACCGCCAGAGTCTCGTCCGCAGTGAAGGGTGTCAGATTTTTCCCATTTTGGTTAGAATATCATTTCTCAAGATCTCTGCAACCAATCGATCGTTCTACTTGAAGAGGAGGAGGAGGGAGGAAAAGGAAGGAAGGAAGGAAGGAAGGAAGGAAGGAAGGAAGGAAGGAAGGAAGGAAGGAAGGAAGGAAGGAAGGAGGGCTCACTCAGCCAAAGCATGCAGGAGACGACCGAGTACACCTCCATCCAGACCCCATCCGCCCTCCGTTATACTACAGGAGTAAAAGTAGGGATCTGATGGAGGAGGGGACACTGATGGGGAAACCCTGATGTAGAGGGGGGGGGGGGCACACTGATGGGGAGGACCCTGATGTAGAGGGTGGGGGGGGACGACACTGATGTGGAGACCCTGCTGTATAGGGGGGACACTGATGTATGGAGGGGAGGACACTGATGGGAAAACCCTGATGTAGAGGGGGGGGGGGACACTGATGGGGAGGACCCTGATGTAGGGGGGGGGGGGACACTGATGGGGAGGACCCTGATGTAGGGGGGGGGGGGGGACACTGATGGGGAGGACCCTGATGTAGAGGGGGGGGGGGCACACTGATGGGGAGGACCCTGATGTAGAGGGGGGGACAACACTGATGGGGAGACCCTGCTGTATAGTTTTTGCAGTATTGTTGCATGAAATAATAAAAAAAGATAAATCTTCAGTTGGTCTTCACTTCTGAGCCCTCGGCTTCTGGTTTGCATTGCGGCCTAAAGAAAACAAATGGTGCCGATCTTTATAGCGTCTCGGAGTCACCGAAGGACGACCGGGGAGGACAGATTTGTAGAACAACAAGGACATTGTGCCATACAGAGAACAAAGCACTGCTGGGGATTCTCCCACTGGGACATCAGCAATAAATCAAACAGGATTAATTATTTACATGTCCAAGAAAATCTACACACCGTGCCGACTGTCATTATCTGGGGGGAGTTCAGAAGAACTCAGCTTGTCAGTTCACAAGCAACTTCTCTACCAGACATCTTCTCCTGGTATAAAGCAGCCGTGGTACATTTCCTGTAGAACAGCTGAGTGTGGCCCTTTGCTTGCCTTTATCCGGCCTTGGGGGAACCATTTCTACCACTTACGACAGGGAGACCGGCGGCCCTTCCCTCCCGCCGACGACAGGGAGACCGGCGGCCCTTCCCTCCCGCCGACGACAGGGAGACCGGCGGCCCTTCCCTCCCGCCGACGCCAAAGATGGGGTGCTATTCCTCTCACTGACACCAATGATTAGGGGTGCAACGAATCAAAAAACTCACGGTTCGGATCGTTCCTCAGATCAGGAGTCACGGTTCAGATCATTTTCGGGATCAAAAAAAAAAAAAAAAAAAACTCCCCCACTGTAATATCCACAATCTCCCCCACTGTAATAATATATTAGCAGAGTATTGGCAGAGTATTGGCAGAGTATTGGCAGAGTATTGCAGGGTATGGCATTGCAGAGTATTGGCACTGCTGCCATCTGATCTCTCCCCTCCACTGTACAGATTAGTACACAGAGGGGAGAGAGGAACCGTCATTTGACGGAGCGATCATGTGGTAAACGGCCGCCGGGTGTACCAAGATGGCCGCCACGCCGGCTGTATTCTCAGTGATGTCACTGGTTTCTAGTGATTGATAGGCTGCATTCTCAGTGATGTCACTGGTCTCTAGTGATTGGATAGGCTGCATTTTCAGTGATGTCACTGGTTTCTAGTGATTGGATAGGCTGCATTCTCAGTGATGTCACTGGTTTCTAGTGATTGATAGGCTGCATTCTCAGTGATGTCACTGGTCTCTAGTGATTGATAGGCTGTATTCTCAGTGATGTCACCGGTCTCTAGTGATTGGATAGACTGCATTCTCAGTGATGTCACTGGTTTCTAGTGATTGATAGGCTGCATTCTCAGTGATGTCACTGGTCTCTAGTGATTGATAGGCTGTATTCTCAGTGATGTCACCGGTCTCTAGTGATTAATAGGGAGCTCTCCCAGGGATGTCACTGGTTCTGTCTCCGCAGTATAAATAGAAGAACGGTTTTGTTACTACAAATGATATAAACAGTTGATCACACAATATTGGTTCTGATAAAAAGCAATGCAAACAAACAGTCTGAATAATTCATCAGCACTTAGATGGAGAAGCACAGAAAGAAGATCACTTACCGGAACCCGGTCTGGATATTTGGCTCGGATCTTCGCAGACTCCACACACCGGTGTTCTAAAATAAAAATAAAAACTGAAGTTGATGAAAACCATTCAAAGATCTGTATGCCGTGTGGAAATGTCTAAAGCCAATCCAAAGAGACGTGGCCGGGGGGGGGGGGTGTAACGGCCGTCTAATGTATATTACCGACTGACCTTAATAGGCAACCCCCTTTATATCTATTGTAAAGGACACCGGGGGGGGGGGGGGGGGGAGGCGCCGGGTCCCAAAGACCGGTGAAGAACCAGCCCAGGTGAGGTGCAGTGCTGGATCCCTGGACAGGTAAATGTCCTTTTATTAAAAAATCAGCAGCTACAGTATTTGTGACTGAAGATCCTCTTTGAGGTCTCCTATGGGGCCCGGAATTCAGAGCCTTAGAGCTTTTGGGTGGGAAAGAGCCTCCAAACCCCCAAATACAGAGACTTTGGTCCTGAAAGGGGTAAATCCACCTATGGAAGGGGGCAGAAAAGGCCCGGAAGCAGTCAGCGGGGGTCTGTGAGGTGTTGAGTGGAGGAGGACACCATTGTGTGAGGATGATGGACTTGTTACTGAGACGTGGCTGAGCTCCGGTGACCTTTTCCATGGACCCTGAAGCAGGTGGGGACTTTGAAATCCTGTGAAAGGACAATATCCACAGGCGGTGAGCCTTTATTTTTGTGTACCAGCAGTATGGGCCGTTTTATCGCTTTACACTGAAATAAGCGCTTTTTGTTTATCCTTTTAGAAGATAAAAACTGCTGGTTTTACCAACACGGCTGGCGATCAGCCCCCCTCACCATAATCCTATGATTTTGCATGTTTTTACCGCCCAACACATCGCGAGAAAATTGCGCCACGTTCAGGGGGGGGGGGGGGATGCCATTGAAAAACGGCAGGCAACGCACCGGGAATAGAAGGGCGCCCCGCGATTTGCCGCCATTGCGAATCGCGGGCAGAATCATGGAAATTCCACCTGCGATTTGGAACGTGGAGATGTGAACAGAGCCTAAAGGAAAATTATACAAGAAAATTGTATAATGTATGGCCAAGCCTTAGTGTCCCCGGCTCCCGCAGAGTGTCACATTGTCTGTCATACTATCACAGTCCCGCTATAAGTCGCTGAGTGCCGCCATTACTAGATGCTACAACTTGCGTCCAAACCCATAAATATACATTTAGACCCCTTTCACACTGAGGCGTTGAATAACACCTCCCCCCGCAGTCCCAGCGTGAGAGCCCCGAGTGCGTTCACATTTGGGGCGGTGCGCTTGCAGGAGGTTGGAAAAAGTCCTGCAAGCCGCATCTTTGCGGCGGTGTGTACACCGCACCCTCCACCGCCCCTGCCCATTGAAATGAAAGGCAGCGGCGCTTTTTCGGGCGCTATGAACCCCTTTCTTCGGCAGCTAGTTGGAGTTAAAAGCGCCCTGCTAGCGGTCAAAAAGTGCCACTAAAACTACAGTAAATCGCCACTAATACTAGCAGCACTTTACCACTAACACCCTCCGACGCGGCTCGGTGTGATAAGGGCTCTTATTGGGATTTTTTTTTAACCAAAAATATGTAGCAGAATACTGATTGGCTTAAATTTATGAAAAAATTAGATTTTTGTACTGGATATGTTTTAAACCAGAAGGAAAAAATATATTTGTTTTTTTCAAAATTGTCGCTTTTTTTGTTTATTAAAAAATAAAAAAAAAAACGCAGGAGGTGATCAAATACTACCAAAAGAAAGCTCTATTTGTGGGGAAAAAAAAAAAAGGACATAAACTGTATTTGGGTACAGCGTCGCACGACCGCGCAATTGTCAGTTAAATTAATGCAGTGCCAAATCGCAAAAAAATGGCCTGGTTATTAAAGCGGGCGGGGGAGCACACACCCGGCCAGGACTTGTAGCACAGATATTGACGTGACGCATTGTTTACATACATAATTCACAGAACAGAGGAGTGAGGAGTCAGGAATGAAGATGAGCTGCATAGCTGACACAGGACCGACCTCACACATCATCATTCCAGTGATCTGTATATCCACTTCAGCTCCACCCCTTTTCTGCCACCTTTCGTTTACATGGAACAATCAGGAATTTTTTTTGCTAGAAAATTTATTTTAAAATTACCGTATATACTCGAGTATAAGTCGAGGCCCTAATTTACCACAAAAAAAAAAATGGGAAAAACTTATTGACCCGAGTATAAGACGAGGGTGAGAAATGCACAGCTACTGTAAGTGGAAAAGAGGGTCAACAATGCCCATTTGCAGCCTCACTGTGCCCATTTGCAGCATCACTGTGCCCATTTGCAGCCATAGGTCCTCCGAACTTCAAACTCGGCAGTTAAGGGTTCCTAGATGCCCCCCTAGCTGCAGCCAAAATTTGGGGTCTCTGAACCCAAAGTGTCCCGAAATGACATTGCTGCAGATGGACACAGTTGACCGAATTTGGGGCCCTGTATCTTGGGGCCACTTAGTGCTAAGAACCCCAAATTTGGTGTGCAAACCTAGTGGAACTAGCACCATAACATTTCCAAAGCTGGGGTTTCTAGCACCAAGTGGCCCCGAGATACAGGGCCCCAAAAATCAGTTCAGAAAATGTCAAGCACTAATCTGCAGCAGAGAATGACATTTTCCAAACTGGATTTGGGGCCCTGTATCTCAGGGCCACTTGGTGCTAGGAACTTCAGCTTTGGATATGTTATGGTACCAGTTCCACTGGGTTTGCACACCAAATTTGGGGTTCTTAGCACCAAGTGGCCCTGAGATACGGGGCCCCAAAATAGGTTTGGAAAATGATTTTTTTTTGCTGCAGAAAAGTGCTTGACTCGAGTATAAGGGGGGCACTTTCAGCACAAAAAAAATGTGCTGAAAAATTCGACTTATACTCGAGTATATACGGTACACACACTAGAGAATAAATTGGTGGGTTTCGCAACTCTTTATGTTACAGTTTTTTTTTTTGCGCAGTGGTTTTCAAAACGCGATTTTTGGAGATAAATTTTTTTTTGCATTTTAAAGCAAAGAAAAAAAAAATTTAAAAAAAATAAAAAACACACACTATATAACCCAGTTCTTTTGTAAAGCATAAAAGGATGATTTTACGCAAAGTAAATAGATACCGTAAAACGTCAGGCTTTAAAATTGCGCAGACCCGTGCAATGGCGACAAAAGATGTAAAATTCTACTATCCATAGGCGACACTTTGAAAGCCTTTACAGGTCACCACTTTACATATACAGAGGAGGTCCAGTGATAGAATTACTGCCCGTGGTCTGATGTTCGTGGTGCGTTCACCTTTGCACGCTAGCACATGAGGGGGAGGGGGGATGGGGGCACTTTAATTTTTTTTTTAATATTAAAAAAAAAAGAAAAGAAATGAACTGTTGCTTTCATTCTTTTTAATATAAAAAAATAAAAATAAATAAAAAGAAATTAACTGTTGCTTTATTTTTTTAATATATAAAAAAATAAAATAAAGAAATGAACTGTTGCTTTAATTTTTTTTTCTTTTTTTATATATATAATTTTTTTGGCTGTCACAAGGAATGTAAACATCCTCTGTGACAGTAACAGGCGGTGACGGGTCCTCTTTATAGAGAGATCGGGGGGTCAAAAAGACCCCCAATCTCTCCTCTGCACTTAAAAGCATTAAAAAAACACCAAGATAGGCGTTTTTAAATACTTTTATTTTTTTTTGAAAATGTGGCCGATGACATCCGGGTAAACTGGAAGTGATGTCAGGTCACTGGTTCCGGGTTCCCGCAATGGAGACCCAATCAAAGCTGATCCCGGCTGTGTTCAGGTGTCTGGTTGGACGTGCCGGCTGGTTGCTTGGGTCACCCGGTGGGACGGGAGAGTCCGGGCGAGCCACGGAAGGTGGAGGGGGGGGGGGATGCTTGTGACAGCAATTAAGCGCCTAGCTAGCCCCTCGGATTGCTCTTACAAGTGAGCTGACTTTTGTGGTACCAGGGCGATTCCTGCAGCTTGAAGTCACATGACGTGCCGCTACGTGGATTGGTGGCAGGTGGATATCCAATGGCTTTGGTACTAAAGGTTCATTTTCCACATTTGTGGCTTTTTAAATCACAAATTAGTGTCTGTGTATAAATAGTCTATGAGTTTATTCGCTCTCACACAGATGAGCTAAGCAGGCTAGTCACTGAGCCACAAGGAGGTAGAAAAGAACAGACAAAAGACCTGCGTAACAAGGTAATGAAACTTTACAAAGATGGAAAAGGATATAAAAAGATACCCAAAGTCTTGAATATACCATCAGTACTGTTCAATCACTTATTAAGAAAGTGGAAGATTCGGGTCTTTTAATACCAAGCCAAGGTCAAGTAGACCAAGAAAGATTTCAGCCACAACTGGAGGAAGAATTGTTCGGGATACAAAGAAACCCCCCCCCAGGTGACCTCAGTACAGCGATACTCAGAGGAGGAAAAATCATCTGCATGGTGGAGTCGCCACAAAGAAGCGTTTACTACGCCAATGCCACAAAATATCCGGGATACAATATGGCCGACACCCTGACACGACCCCCACCTTCTGTACCAACATACAGCTCTATGGTCACAACCAGAGAGGAAGAATACCATCCCCCACTGCGAAGGCCCAATATAGAATGAGGAGTATATTGGGGGCAGTGTACAGTATATAATGGAGTATACAGGGGGGGGGGGCAGTGTACAGTATATATTAGAGTATACAGGGGCAGTGTACAGTATATAATGGCATAATAGGGGGGGCAACGTACGGTATATAATGGAGTATACGGGGGCAGTGTACAGTATATAATGGCATAATAGGGGGGGCAACGTACGGTATATAATGGAGTATACGGGGGGCAGTGTACAGTATATAATGGCGTAATAGGGGGGGCAACGTACGGTATATAATGGAGTATACGGGGGGCAGTGTACAGTATATAATAGCGTAATAGGGGGGCAGTGTACGGTATATAATGGAGTATACGGGGGCAGTGTACAGTGTATAATGGAGTATACGGGGGCAGTGTACGGTATATAATGGAGCATACGGGGGGCAGTGTACGGTATATAATGGAGCATACGGGGGGCAGTGTACGGTATATAATGGAGCATACGGGGGGCAGTGTACGGTATATAATGGAGTATACGGGGGGCAGTGTACGGTATATAATGGAGTATACGGGGGGCAGTGTACGGTATATAATGGAGTATACGGGGGGCAGTGTACGGTATATAATGGAGTATACGGGGGGCAGTGTACGGTATATAATGGAGTATACGGGGGGCAGTGTACAGTATATAATGGAGTATACGGGGGGCAGTGTACAGTATATAATGGAGTATACGGGGGGCAGTGTACAGTATATAATGGAGTATACGGGGGGCAGTGTACAGTATATAATGGAGTATACGGGGGGCAGTGTACAGTATATAATGGAGTATACGGGGGGCAGTGTACGGTATATAATGGAGTATACGGGGGGCAGTGTACGGTATATAATGGAGTATACGGGGGGCAGTGTACGGTATATAATGGAGTATATGGGGGGCAGTGTACGGTATATAATGGAGTATAGGGGGGCAGTGTACGGTATATAATGGAGTATACGGGGGCAGTGTACGGTATATAATGGAGTATACGGGGGCAGTGTACGGTATATAATGGAGTATACGGGGGGCAGTGTACGGTATATAATGGAGTATACGGGGGGCAGTGTACGGTATATAATGGAGTATACGGGGGGCAGTGTACGGTATATAATGGAGTATACGGGGGGCAGTGTACAGTATATAATGGAGTATACGGGGGGCAGTGTACGGTATATAATGGAGTATACGGGGGGCAGTGTACGGTATATAATGGAGTATACGGGGGGCAGTGTACGGTATATAATGGAGTATACGGGGGGCAGTGTACAGTATATAATGGAGTATACGGGAGGCAGTGTACAGTATATAATGGAGTATACGGGGGGCAGTGTACAGTATATAATGGAGTATACGGGGGCAGTGTACGGTATATAATGGAGTATACGGGAGGCAGTGTACGGTATATAATGGAGTATACGGGGGGCAGTGTACAGTATATAATGGAGTATACGGGGGGCAGTGTACGGTATATAATGGAGTATACGGGGGGCAGTGTACGGTATATAATGGAGTATACGGGGGCAGTGTACGGTATATAATGGAGTATACGGGGGCAGTGTACGGTATATAATGGAGTATACGGGAGGCAGTGTACAGTATATAATGGAGTATACGGGGGCAGTGTACGGTATATAATGGAGTATACGGGGGCAGTGTACGGTATATAATGGAGTATACGGAGGCAGTGTACGGTATATAATGGAGTATACGGGAGGCAGTGTACGGTATATAATGGAGTATACGGGAGGCAGTGTACGGTATATAATGGAGTATACGGGGGCAGTGTACGGTATATAATGGAGTATACGGGAGGCAGTGTACGGTATATAATGGAGTATACGGGGGGCAGTGTACAGTATATAATGGAGTATACGGGGGGCAGTGTACGGTATATAATGGAGTATACGGGGGGCAGTGTACGGTATATAATGGAGTATACGGGGGCAGTGTACGGTATATAATGGAGTATACGGGGGGCAGTGTACGGTATATAATGGAGTATACGGGGGGCAGTGTACGGTATATAATGGAGAATACGGGGGCAGTGTACGGTATATAATGGAGTATACGGGGGGCAGTGTACGGTATATAATGGAGAATACGGGGGCAGTGTACGGTATATAATGGAGTATACGGGGGGCAGTGTACGGTATATAATGGAGTATACGGGGGCAGTGTACGGTATATAATGGAGTATACGGGGGGCAGTGTACAGTATATAATGGAGTATACGGGGGGCAGTGTACAGTATATAATGGAGTATACGGGGGGCAGTGTACGGTATATAATGGAGTATACGGGAGGGGACAGTGCAGAGTATATGGGGGGGGTCAGACTCAGGATAAGCTGTATAAACATTGGAATGATTCAGCAGCCGTACAGTGAGCCCCCCCCCTCCCCCTCTCCTCCCGGTACAGCCCGCCCCTCCCCCTCTCACCCAGCGCGTGGTCCTCTTTGAACATCCACTTCATGGTACCGGAGAGATGACAGCGGCGGCGACAACAACAACACAGCGGAACCTCCCTCTGACGTCACTTCCGTGAAATATCTCCGCTGTCCCCTCCACAGCCACGCCCTCCGCGCGGTGCTAAACAAACGCTGGTGGGCGGGGCGTCAGGAGGTCAGTCAGCTGGCCCGTGACGTCACCTCTCGCAGTCAGGAGGGTGTTGTTGTACCCCGGAGTGACCCGGGAGGGGGAGGGGGTGACAAAATAAAGATCTAATTCCCCCCCTCACCCACAAACACCGATCACTTCTCTGATATATAAAGGAAGCCTCTCCTCAGAGGAGCCGCTGCTGACTACTCAGACCGGAAATGTCGGTTGCCATGGTGATAACCTTGTCTTCCTACTTCCTGTATTAGGGTGACAACTGTTCCCCTTTACTGGGAAATCACACAGCAGCGTTGTCACCCACTTCCTGTAATGAGAGGACAACTATTCCTTCCGGGGGGGATCACATATACATCGTCCAATCCAAAGATATTTGTTGGATTTTTCAGATATTTGACAAAAATAATACAATTTTGGTCGATAATCTCACCATAAAACAGAGAAAAATACTGAAGCTGAGCTGTTCATCGTTATGGCTTTATGTCAGGTTTCCCATTAGAAAGATTGAGAAAGATCGTTCTCCCGTTTAATCGTTTATTAGACGTTTTGTTCTTTTTTTTGGGGGGGGGAGGGGAGATGAGTTTATAAAACAGCGATGTGCCTCTTTTATTATTGACTTTCCCAGAGGTGAAGAAATCGCAGATCACTCCAGGAATCTCCATATTCATTGTGGGATTCCAATTCATTGAGGTTCGGAATGAAGCTTATTGGAGATTCGGGTCTTCTGAGCATCTGACAGGTGAAGAAAACAAAAGTGATGCCGTGCTTAGTCCAGGGCGTTACATTAACCCCCTCAATACCGGGTACTTACATCCCCCCTTCCTGCCCCAGGCCAATGTTCAGCGCCGTCACACTTTGAATGACAATTACACGGTCATACAACACTGTAACCGTGTGAAGTTGTTATCATTTTCTTCACACACATAGAGCTTTCTTTTGGTGGTATCCAATCACCAAATATTAATAGAGACACATGCACATGGGCATTGAGTAACACGGGCATGTGTCTATATAAGAGGCCTGACATCACCAGTATCCAACCTCCTTTGTTTATGAGAATGATCAGGGCTCACAGCACATGTAAACAAAGGGGGGAGGGGGGGTATTGGTGACATCGATATCCTTATATGGACATATATCCATGTTAAAGCGGAGTTCCGCACAAAAATGGATCTTCCGCTTTTCGGGACCCCCCCACTCCGGTGTCACATTTTTCACCTCTCAGGGGGGGAGGGGGGTGCAGATACCTGTGTAATACAGGTATTTGCACCCACTTCCGGGCATAGATACCCGCGAGAGCTACGCCACTCCCCCCCCCCCCACGCTGTCTGCTGGGAGACACACGGGTCCCAGAGACAGCAGGGACCGTTCGGATTGCGCAGCGCACCTCGAGCATGTGCTGTAGGGAACCAGGAAGTGAAGCCGCAAAGCTTCCCTTACTGAGGATGGCCGCAGCAGTATACGAGGAACCGAGGGACAGATCGGCTTCGGGTGCCGACATCGCGGGCGCCCTGGACAGGTGAGTGTCCTTATTTTAAAAGTCAGCAGCTGCAGTATTTGTAGCTGCTGACTTTTAAAAAATAAAATTAAAAATTTGGCGGACCTCCGCTTTAAAGTTTGGGTAAATAGTGGCATAGAAGGGCCCTGATGTCACCAGTATCCCGCCTCTTTGTTTTTAGGAATGACCCAACCTGCAGCACATGTAAACAAAGGGGCGGGATACATGTGACAAATTGGAAAAATTCTGTGAGCCACAATGATCTTATGCCTTACTTGTGCTACCTCCAGCTGCATGCGCTAATCACGCTTCATATAACGTGCATAGGATAAATTTACAAGTTATGCGCTGCGCTTGGGTGACCCCAAAAACAAAATTAATAATAACCAACTCTGTGCTTACTAGTGCGATAATATTAAATACAAATAATATGAATGTTGAATAAATAAGGTGTGAAAAAAACAAGTGCTTGTTACACCATAAATTAGTGCTTATTAGTGCTTGTTACACCATACATAGTGTCTTAATCAACATAAAAAGTGCTTAGTGCTCAATATAAAGTATCCTGCTTTTTTAAATGAAAAAAATAATAAATAAAAAAATAATGAAAAAAAGTCCTCTTTGGCACTCTAAATAGTGCGTGCAAATAATGTCCAGCAGTGATAGTAAAACAATGCGTGCAGGTGGTGTTCAGCTGTGACAACAATCCAACATCATGCTGAAGATATCCTTAGTGCAGCAAAACATGCTCCTGTGCTCCTTCGTGACCCCCTTAAGCTAATGTGCTCACCTCAGAGCGTGTGACTCAGCTGCTACCCTGAGTCAATATACGCTTTGGAGCCACCCCTGGGCCTCAGTCTCAGTGTCTGCTGCACTCCTCCAGCTGGAAACAATGTGGCTCCATACATATAAATGAAAAGGAAACTATATAGTGTAATATAGTCAAAATAATTTTATTAAAAGAAAACGCTCCCCACACCAGGGTACTCACATCGCACTGGTGCGTCAGTGCACCATACTATAACGGCTTTCTATGCAAAAATCACTGGATGTTTGGTGCGGTATGCTGTGCTGGGACAGCGCTGGTGTAAAGTCCGTGTCAGTCTCTCCGTCCTGGCCCCTCCCCTAGGCGTCTTCGACACAGGGATCACGTGTCATCATCAGGGGGATATCCCCCTGATGATGACAACACAGACAGAGGGCAACACAGACTTTCCACTCCCTCCAAAGGTTTTCTATGGGGTTGAGATCTGGAGACTGGCTAGGCCACTGCAGAACCTTGAAATGCTTCTTATGAAGCCACTCCTTCATTGCCCGGGCGGTGTGTTTGGGATCATTGTCATGCTGAAAGACCCAGCCACGTTTCATCTTCAATGCCTTTGCTGATGGGAGGAGGTTTGCACTCAAAATCTCACGATGCATGGCCCCATTCATTCTTTCATGTACATGGATCAGTCGTCCTGTTCCCTTTGCGGACAAACAGCCCCAAAGCATAATGTTGCCACCCCCATGCTTCACAGTAGGTATGGTGTTCTTTGGTTGCAACTCAGCATTCTCTCTCCTCCAAACATGATGAGTTGTGTTTCTACCAAACAGTTCTACTTTGGTTTCATCTGACCATATGACATTCTTCCAATCCTCTTCTGGATCATCCAAATGCTCTCTAGCAAACTTTAGACAGGCCTGGACATGTACTGGCTTAAGCAGGGGGACACGTCTGGCACTGCAGGATCTGAGTCCCTGGTGGCGTAGTGTGTTACTGATGGTAGCCTTTGTTACGTTGGTCCCAGCTCTCTGCAGGTCATTCACTAGGTCCCCACATGTGGTTCTGGGATTTTTGCTCACCGTTCTTGTGATCATTTTGACCCCACGGGGTGAGATCTTGCGTGGAGCCCCAGATCGAGGGAGATTATCAGTGGTCTTGTATGTCTTCCATTTTCTAATTATTGCTCCCACAGTTGATTTCTTCACACCAAGCTGCTTGCCTATTGCAGATTCAGTCTTCCCAGCCTGGTGCAGGTCTACAGTTTTGTTTCTGGTGTCCTTCGACAGCTCTTTGGTCTTCACCATAGTGGAGTTTGGAGTGTGACTGTTTGAGGTTGTGGACAGGTGTCTTTTATACTGATAACAAGTTCAAACAAGTGCCATTAATACAGGTAATGAGTGGAGGACAGAGGAGCCTCTTAAAGAAGAAGATACAGGTCTGTGAGAGACAGAAATCTTGCTTGTTTGTAGGAGACCAAATACTTATTTTCCACCATAATTTACAAATAAATTATTTCAAAAAACAGACGATGTGATTTGTCTGGATTTGTTTCCACATTTTGTCTCTCATAGTTGAGGTATACCTATGATGACAATTACAGACCTCTCTCATCTTTTTAAGTGGGAGAACTTGCACAATTGGTGGCTAACTAAATACTTTTTTGCTCCACTGTATGTCCATATAAGGGCCCTGATGTCACCAGTATCCCCCCCCCCTTTTACAGGAATTGGCTGGGCCGTACCACATGTAAACAAAGGGGGCGGATACTGGTGACTTCAGGACCTATATAAACACATATGGGCATATGTTCATAGATGAGCCCTGATGTCACCATTATCCCCCATTTGTTTACAGGAATGACCCGACCTGCGGCACATGTAAACAAAGAGGAGATACAGGTGACATCAGTACCCTTATATGGACACACACCCATGTTAAAGAGCGACTAAATATGTCCATATAAGAGCCCTGACATCGCCAGTCCCCCCCCCCCACACACACACTTTTTTTTTCTTTACAGGAATGACCCAGGTCACAGCACATGTAAACAAAGTTGCGGGTACTTAGGGTGACCACGTGTTCCGAATACAGTGTCCCAGAATTAAACTGACACAGCCACCCCCCACCCAGGCCGATCTGATGCCCCCAAAAAAGACCTCCACATCGCTGCTTTACTCACTGACAGTACTTGTCCTGGCTGGGAATGTCTGTAGAGGCCCCGCCCCCTGCTTGTGATTGGAGAAATCATAAATCCCGCTTCCTGTGTCCAATCACTGCAGGGCAGTGTAGAGCCAAGCGTTGGAACAAGGTACAAACGGGTCTCGGCCAGCCAGGACTAGTGCTGTCAGTGAGTGAAGTGGTGATGCGGCGGCCTTTTTTGGGGGGGGGCGTGATCAGTGCTTCTGGGTAGAGCGCACACCCGCCGCCCCGGCTGTGTTGTGATTTGTTACAGCACAAACTGATTTTTGGGAAGGGGGTCCCTGAATATCAGTTTGGAAATGTGGTCACCCTACGGGTACAGGTGGCATCGGGGTCCCCATAGGGACACGTCTCCACGCTAAAGATTGACTAAATATGTCCATATAAGGGCAATGATGTCACCAGGGACCGCCCCTTTGTTTACATGTGCTGGGGGGGCCCCTGTCATTCCTGTAAACAAAGGGGGGATCCTGGTGATGTCAGTACCCCTATATGGACACATCCATGTTAAAGATCAGGATCCCCCCTTTGTTTACAGGAATGAGGGGCCCCCAGCACATGTAAACAAAGGGGGCGGTCACTGGTGACATCATTGCCCATATATGGACATATTTAGTCAATCTTTAGACTGGACACGTGTCCATATGGGGGTAATGATGTCACCTGTCCCCTCCCCCCTTTGTTTACATGTGCGGGGGGGGGGGATTATCCAGGCCACAGCAGATTAGACAAGGTAATGGTATAAAAGTCTGGATAGAGAGGAGCCCTGAGAACTCCTGAGCTCTGCTCTGAAGGGGTGAAGGGGGTCTTCTTATAAATCAGAGGGGGGTCCAGACTGGAGGCATGAAGGGAAGGGGGGGCACAGAGCATGCTGGGACTTGTAGTTCTCCTGGGGAGTGTGACTGTATATACTTCCCATCCCCCCCCCCCAGGATGAGAAATCCCAGCACGACCTTCTGTCCGCACTACACACAAAGCCTCAGCCAGGGGGCGCCGTGCGGGACGTCACTTCCGGGTCACCACCTGACAGGCGGATGTGCTTCCGGGGAAAGGCGTCTGTTACCATGGAGATGGGAAGCTGGAGAGCGCGCGGCCCGAGAGATCCGAACTGTGTGTGATCGGAGAGGGTATGAGGGGGGCACAGGAGAAGGCATGGGGGGCACAGGAGAGGGTATGGAGGGGGGCACAGGAGAGGGTATGAGGGGGGGGCACAGGAGAGGGTATGGGGGGCACAGGAGAGGGTATGGAGGGGGGGCACAGGAGAGGGTATGGAGGGGGGCACAGGAGAGGGTATGAGGGGGGGGCACAGGAGAGGGTATGGGGGGCACAGGAGAGGGTATGGAGGGGGGGCACAGGAGAGGGTATGGGGGGGGGCACAGGAGAGGGTATGGGGGGGGGGCACAGGAGAGGGCATGGGGGGACACAGGAGAGGGCATGGGGGGCACAGGAGAGGGTATGGGGGGGGGAGACAGGAGAGGGTATGGGGGCGCAGGAGAGGGTATGGGGGGCACAGGAGAGGGTATGGGGGGCGGCACTGGAGAGGGCATAGGGGGCACAGGAGAGGGCATGGAGGGGAGACAGGAGAGGGCATAGGGGGGACACAGGAGAGGGTATGAGGGGGCACAGGAGAGGGTATGGGGGGAGACAGGAGAGGGCATAGGGGGGACAGGAGAGGGCATGGAGGGGACACAGGAGAGGGCATAGTGGGGACACAGGAGAGGGTATGAGGGGGGCACAGGAGAGGGCATGGGGGGGGCACAGGAGAGGGTATGGGAGGGACACAGGAGAGGGTATGGGGGGGACACAGGAGAGGGTATGGGGGGGACACAGGGGAGGGTATGAGGGGGGCACAGGAGAGGGCATGGGGGGCACAGGAGAGGGCATGGGGGGGCACAGGAGAGGGTATGGAGGGTCACAGGAGAGGGTATGGGGGGCACAGGAGAGGGCATGGGGGGGACACAGGAGAGGGTATGGGGGGGACATAGGAGAGGGCATGGGGGGACACAAGAGAGGGTATGGGGGGACACAGGAGAGGGTATGGGGGGGACACAGGAGAGGGTATGAGGGGGGGCACAGGACAGGGTATGAGGGGGGCACAGGAGAGGGTATGGGGGGGCACAGGAGAGGGCATGGGGGGGACACAGGAGAGGGCATGGGGGGGACACAGGAGAGGGTATGGGGGGGACACAGGAGAGGGTATGAGGGGGGCACAGGAGAGGGCATGGGGGGGACACAGGAGAGGGTATGAGGGGGGCACAGGAGAGGGTATGAGGGGGGGCACAGGACAGGGTATGAGGGGGGCACAGGAGAGGGTATGGGGGGGCACAGGAGAGGGCATGGGGGGGGGCACAGGAGAGGGCATGGGGGGGACACAGGAGAGGGCATGGGGGGGACACAGGAGAGGGTATGAGGGGGGCACAGGAGAGGGCATGGGGGGGGCACAGGAGAGGGCATGGGGGGGACACAGGAGAGGGTATGAGGGGGGCACAGGACAGGGTATGAGGGGGGGCACAGGACAGGGTATGAGGGGGGGCACAGGACAGGGTATGAGGGGGGGCACAGGAGAGGGTATGGGGGGGCACAGGACAGGGTATGAGGGGGGGGCACAGGAGAGGGTGTGGGGGGGGGACACAGGAGATAGTATGTGGGGGGGGGGACAAATGAGGGAGTCTGGGGGGGAACCAGGAGATGGTATGGGGGACACACAGGAGAGAATGGGGGGGCAGGAGAGGGTATGGGGGGACAAAGGAGATGGTATGAGGGGGCAGGAGAGGGTATAAGAGGGATGCGGTTGGGGGGATACAGGAGAGGGTATAGGGGGGACACAGGAGGGGGGATAGGGGGGGCCACATGAGAGGGTATGGGGGGACATGAGTGGGGATATACGGGATTGAGTTTAGGGGGACACGAGAGAGGGTATGGGTGGATACAGGTGGGGGATAAGGGGGAATACTAGAGGGGGTATGGGAGGAGGAGACCCAGGACAGTGTTTCGGGGGGGGGGGGTGACACTGGAGGGCGATGGAGGGACACATCAGAGCGTATATAGAGGATTGGTGGGGGGGACACTGCAGGGTATATTTCTGGGATCAGTGGGATATATACTAGATATAAGAGGATGTTATACAGGAGTGGACTTGAGGTCCATATATACACCCCCCAATTCCACAAAAGTTGAGGCGCTGTGTAAAATCTACATAAAAACACAATGCAGTGATTCGAAATCGCATAAATCCATATTTATATTCACAATAGAAACTAGAAAACATATTGAATGTTTAAACTGAAAATTTGGACCATTTTTAGAAAAAAAAAAAAAAATCAGGTAGTTTTGAAAGTGATGACAGAAACTCATCTGTAAAAAGTTGGGAAAGGGCAAGGAAAGTAAATGGTACTAATGAAGTTGTTATCAGCGCTCAGTTATCAGGAAAGGCGCCATCAATGCCGAAAGATAAATCCAGTGGATAAAGCGGTATATGCTCCCATCCAGGTGACGTTCTTTTCCAGAGAAGTCCTTCCATATCTCAGCAGGACAATGCTAAACCCCATACTGCATCTATGACAGCAGCATGGCTTCCTTGTAGAAGAGTCCGGGTCCTTAACTGGCCTGTCTGCAGTCTAGACCTTTCACTGATTGGAAATATTTGGAGCATCTTTCAATTAAAAATTACAATAAAGAAGACTCAGGACTGCTGAGCAGTTTGAATCTTATATCAGGCAACAACGGGACAACATTCCTCTTCCAAAATGCCAAAAAAAAAAAAATGATCTCCTCAGTTCCCAGAGGTTTACAGAGTGTTGGCAAAAGAAGAGGGACTCTACAATGTGGTAAACATGGCCCCGCCCCAACTTTTTTGAGACTTGTTGCTGCTATCAAATTACAAAATCACCTGATTTTTTTTTTTTCCTTAAAATTGTCAATTTTCTTAGTTTAAAAAATTGATATGTTTGCTATTGGGGAAAAAAATATGAGATTTGCAGATCATTGCATTGTTTTTTTTTTTAATGTAGATTTTAAACCGGGTCCGAACCTTTTAGGAATTGGTGTTCTAAAGGTTGGGGGTGATCTACAGAAAAGAAGGTGGGGTTTAGGTATAGGAGAGGGTGGAGTTAGGTGGAACAACATCATTAATATTTATTCCTCTGGAATTGCGTGTTTTGCAGGAAGTGAGAAGAAGTGATTGCTCTGGTCGCCTTACTATGGCCATCTATGAAGTCTACTCCCACCCCTACCTGGTCAGATACAGAACCAACATCTGCTCCAAGGCCACCCTCTTCCTGATCGCAGTGCTGCTACTTACCTACATCCCTCCATTACTAGTGTCCTATCGCAGCCAAGGTGAGACTTCGTTTTCTGCTGCTGAAAAAAAACAGTCTATCAAAAGTAATTTTTTTATGTGAATTTAACTAAACATCATTCTTCAGTGTGTATAAATCTAGTTCAGTGGGTCTCTTGAACACGGATATGTGTCCATATAGGGGTACCGATGTCACCAACATCACAACCATTTGTTTACATGTAGCTGCTGTGTGGACCTATCACTTTATCATAGGGCTGTTATTGATTAACATTTTCGTGTTCGATTAATCAATTTTTTTTTTAACCACCTCAATACAGGGCACTTACACCCCCTTCCTGCCCAAGCCATTTTTCAGTTTTCAGCGCTGTCGCACTTTGAATGACAATTGCGCGGTCATGTTACACTGCACCTTAATTAAATTTTTATCATTTTTTTCCCACAAATAGAGCTTTCTTTTGGTGGTATTTGATCACCTCTGCGGTTTTTATTTATTGCGCTATAAACAAAAGAAGAGGGACAATTTTGAAAAAACACAATATTTTTTACTTTTTGCTATAATAAATATCCAATTTTTTTTTTTTTTTTTTTAACATTTTTTTTCCTCAGTTTAGGCCGATACGTATTCTTCTACATATTTTTGGTAAAAAAAATTGCGATAAGCGTATATTGATTGGTTTGCGCAAAAGTTATAGCGTCTACAAAATATGGGATAGATTTATAGCATTTTTATTATTTATTTATTTTTTACTAGTAATGGCGGCGATCTGCAATTTTTATTGTGACTACGATATTGCGGCGGACACATCGGACACTTTTGACACATTTTTGGGACCATTCACATTTATACAGCGATCAATGCTATAAAATTGCATTGATTACTGTGTAAATGTGACTGGCAGGGAAGGGGTTAACACTAGGGGGCGCTCGAGGGGTTAATGTATGACCTAAGGAGGTGATTCTAACTGTGGGGGGAGGGGACTGACTGGGGGAGGTGACCGATCACTGTCCCTATGTACAAGGGACACGCCATCGGTCTCCTCTCCTCTCTGACAGGACGTGGATCTGTGTTTACATGCACAGATCCACGCTCCTGCTCTGTTACCCGGCAATCGCGGGTGCCCGGCGGACATCGCGGCCGCCGGGCACGCGCACCGGGTCCCGAGTGACGCAGCGGGGTGTGTATGCACCTTTTTCTGGGTTTATTTCCAGGACTTATATGCTTTTTGCGCTACATATTTCTCACTCATAGAATGCATTAAGGTGAAAAACCGTGAGGGTTTACAACCCCTTTAAAGACCTTCAAAAGAAAGCTCTGTTTGTGTGAAAAAAAAAATGCAAAAAAATTCATATAGGTACAGTGTAGCATGACCACGCAATTGTCATTCAAAGTGTGAGAGCGCTGAAAGCTGGCCTGGGCAGGAAGGGGGTGAAAGTGCCCGGTATTCAAGTGGTTAATATACCATATTTATCGGCGTATAACACACACTTTTTTTCCCCTTAAAATCAGGGGAAAAATCGCGGGTGCGTGTTAAACGCTGATCCCTCGCTGACTGTGAGCGGAGGAGCGAGCGCCGCCGACATACATACATAGCCGAGTGTACTCGGTTAGGTTCGGCTAGCTCCGCTCACAGTCACGCCCAGTCCCGCCCTATGATGGACATAACGCAGAGACTGGGCGTGACTGTGAGCGGAGCTAGCCGAACCTAACCGAGTACACTCGGCTATGTATGTATATTGGCGCCGCTCGTTTACGCCCACAGGACTACGAGAGGAGCCGAAAGAGGCCGAGATACACAGGACCGGCTCTGTGTATCTCAGCTGCACCATATTTAACCACTTCCCGCCCGCCCTATAGCGGATTGACGTCCGGGAAGTGGTTCTGTTATCCTGACGAGCGCATCGCGGCGATCGGTGGAGCGGTGTGTCAGTCTGACACACCGCTCCACCGATCTTGGTAAAGAGCCTCCGGCGGAGGCTCTTTACCACGTGATCAGCCGTGTCCAATCACGGCTGATCACGCTGTCAATAGGAAGAGCCGTTGATCGGCTCTTCCTCACTCGCGTCTGACAGACGCGAGTAGAGGAGAGCCGATCGGCGGCTCTCCTGGCAGGGGGGGTCTGCGCTGATTGTTTATCAGCGCAGCCCCCCCTCAGATCACCACACTGGACCACCAGGGATCACCACTAGGATCACCAGGGAAGGGGCAACATGTGGATGGCCAGGTATGTACCCCATGGCCATCCACATGTGCCCAGTATGCCAAATCTGTGCCAATCAGTGCCCACAAATGGGCACTGATTGGCACCATTATGTTGCAGTGATGCCCAGCAATGCCACCCTTAGGGGCATCACTGCAAACAAGCAGTGCCATCAGTGGCACCCATCAGTGTCCATTCATGCCACCTGTCAGTGCCCATCAGTGCCCATCTATCTGTGCCCATCTATGCCCATCTGTGCCAACTATCAGTGCCACCCATAAGTAACCATCAATGCCACCTATGAGTGCCCATCAATACCACCTATGAGTGCCCATCAGTGCCGCCTATAAGTGCCCATCTGTGCCACCTATGAGTGCCCATCAGTGCCGCATACCAGTGCCACCTATCGGTGCCCATCAGTGCTGCCTATCAGTGCCCATCATCAGTGCCCGTCAGTGCCACCTCATCAGTGCCACCTCATTGGTGCCACCTCATCGGTGCCCATCAGTGCCGCCGTATCAGTGCCCGTCAGTGCAGCCATATCAGTGCCCGTCATTGAAGAAGAAAACGTACTTATTTACAAAAAAGTTTTAACAGAAACAAAGAAAAACTTGTTTTTTTTCAAAATTTTCGGTCTTTTTTTATTTGTTGCGCAAAAAATAAAAACCGCAGAGGTGATCAAATACCACCAAAAGAAAGCTCTATTTGTGGGAACAAAATGATAAAAAATTTGTTTGGGTACAGTGTAGCATGACCGCGCAATTGTCATTCAAATTACGACAGCGCTGAAAGCTGAAAATTGGTCTGGGCAGGAAGGTGTCTAAGTGCCCGGTATTGAAGTGGTTAAAAACTGCAGTGACACTGACAAGTCTGCAGTGTCACTGTGCAAGGCTGCAAATGACACTACAAGGCTGCAGATGGACTTTGATAAGGCTGCATTGATGGGCATTTAAATGTAAGTTTTTTTTTTTCCTTAAAAATTTTTTTCCTTAAAATTCCCTCCTAAACATGGGGTGCGTGTTATACGTCGATAAATACAGTACTTTCATCTTTTGTAGGATTTTGGATTAAGCGAAGCACATACGAGGAGCAGCCCAACGTTCGGTTCCAGTACGAGGTTTTGCTGATCGCCTTAAACAGCACCAGTGGAGGTTATGTGGCTTGGAGCACATTTCAGCACTTCAACAGCTTGATAGGCGGGAGGCTGAGAATTCCTCTGGTCTCGGTATGTCGCACAGTTACTAGATCTGCTATTTGTAAAGTCGAGAGCAATGGAAACTTTGCTGATGGAGAAAGCATTTACGTTAATTGGCAATCTAGCTTCTGGCTTTGTCATAGTAACTTTCTTGACTATGTCACTTTCTTAAAAAAAGAAAGAATGGGCAGGCGGGACTTTTAAGGTACAAAGATATAGAAAAAACAATCAATTTGAAAAAATATACATTTTATTTGAACAATTCTTTAAAATCTCAGTAAACATTTACAAGAATTGCGTATTATTTCTTTGGACACGTATAACCTCTTCTTACTCTACATGTTTCCCTCAGAGGAGCTTCTTCAGGAATTTTTTTGAAGGGAAAAGGGGAAAATAGGAGCCCACGGGGATCAGGTGGTCTTAAAAGTCCTCCAAGGCTCTGCACAGACCACCTCCCTCCTACCTGCATAGGCAGGTCACTGGACATCAATGGCAATCAACCCAAACAATGTCACTTTCTTAATTATAGAGGATTAACGCGGAGTTCCTCCCATTTAACAGTCAGCAGCTACAAAAAGTGTATGTGGTGACTTTTAAAAATCGGACACTCACCTGTCCCACGCTCCAGCGATGCGGGTGCAGGAAGCCCCGCTCCTTTCCCCCTCCCCTTCCGAAGCGCCGACATTCTAACTGTGGGCACTCGGCTGTGACTTCACAGAGCCGCGCTGCACGCTGTGAATGGCCGGGCAATCTTCTGGGACCTGTTATGTGAAGATTGCAGGGAGGGAGGAGAGGTGAACTTCCTTCCGGCGCCGCCAAGCCCGGTGAGGTAGTGGGAGCTGGGTGCCTGTAAAAACTGGGTATCCGCTCCCCCCCCCCCCCCCCCCCAAAAAAAAGTGGCATGTCACCATCACTTAAAGTGGAAGCTCCATTTTTGGGCGGAACTCCACTTTAAAGATATTTCAGCAAGGCAAAGGATCAATTCTCACTCCTCTGGTTGAACGTGCCGCCAATCTGCTGCCCTCATGAGCTAAACTTGTTAAATCATCTTCAGTATCTGGTACGCTTCCTGTGATGTCTATTCCCCCCCGCTCTGTGGTTCCTGCCCCTGACCTCAATGTCACTACCGCATCCTGTAGAGGGGGATGGGTCTGAGGAAGGAATCACAGTGTGCAGAGGGGGGGTACTAGGCTTCTGACACTCCTGGTAGTGTCGGGCGATGAAGAATTTTTGGCCAGCTTAACTCATGAAGGACAGAGATCAGTAGATTGTGCAGGGATGCTTTTGATTCTGCAATTTAGAGACGAACTCCAGGAATAAATATATATATATTTTTTTTTTCAAAAATTCTGCAGGGTTACAAAAAGTTAAATCTCAGAAGGTTTTCGCTGCCTCCTGGATCATTGTTTGTTATATACTATTTATGCTTTCATTTTGCACCAATAGTATGGGTCCTGTGCTCTGGCAAGTGACGTGGCTCTCCTACACAACATGCCCCTCCTCTACTTACATCTCCCCACAGAACGCTTTGTACTCCATGAGCCCATTCACAAATACAACGCATGACCGAGATCAGGCTCCGTGAGTATTTGGAAGGGGGGGGGACCGGGCTCATGTAAATGATTACTTGAGCAGAATCAAAACCACATGGTAAAAGTTAAAGCGGAGTTCCAGCCGCAAAAAAGTTTTTTTCAAAATCGGCAGCTACAAGTACTGTAGCTGCGGACTTTAAATAAGGACACTTACCTGTCCAGGGAGCCCGCAATGTCGCGCCCCCCCAGGCTGATTCGTCCACAGGCTCGAGTGCAGGCGCCGCCATTCCAACTAAGGGAAATTGGCAATGGAGCCTTCAGGCTTTACAGCTGGTTTCCTACTGCACATGCGTGAGTCGCGTGGCACTTTGAATGGCCCAGCTCGTCTTCTGGGACACACACAGGTCCCAGAAGGCAGCGGGGGTGAAGGAGGAGGGCTCGCCGCAGAAGAGGACATCCTGTGCCGCGACCAAGCGAGGACGGAAGTACACTTGGTACTTAAAAAAGGTATGAAAGAAAAAAAATATTATAGCTATCCAAAAACGAGGGGTGGAGGGGTGGTCTTTAGTTTAAGACCACCTTGTAAAAGTGGGTGGAACTCCGCTTTAAGGGCATGCCATCTGGATCTCCACGGTGTGAAAACCTTCACGGCAATGGTTTCCCCCGGGAGCTAAGGGTAAATGGGTGACCAGGAGGCGGGGGCACAGAGGCGGGACCCCCACCTCAGGACCCCTATACGGGAATGGATAAAAATAAGTAGGGAAACAAAATAACAAGAAGTGAAAGAAAGAAAAAGAAATTCTGTGCAGAGAGAACATATGTGAGAAGATGAAAATAGCTCAGTGTAAAAATTGCTAAGTAGTAATGACCAGAAAAATGGCCGTAGTGCAAAACAAGTATATTTAGGGTCCCAAAAGGAACACGTGCCCTGGAAAAAACAAAATCTGTTTAAAAAAAAATGAATAATAAAATCCACCGTGAAAGATAACCGTGTCAAAATGCATGGTAACAGAATAAGTGCTAGATGTATGGTAATTACTGAGATACTAAAGAAAAAAAGAGACCTACCTACTGAAAAGGCAGGTAGGCAATTCCAAATAGTGCAGCAACATAGAGGGATACTGCACACACCCCGATGATCAGACAGGGTCTGCAGAGTGAGGGCCCCTTCTTATACCCCATGTCCTTCCCAGAGGGTCACCCAGCATCATGAAGATGTCAGCTTTCAGCTGCTGCAGAGAGAGCCATACAGGGGATCAGTTCCAGGGGATCGGTTCCAGTAACTGCTCCCCCCCCGTGCCACGCCATTCACCCTACCTGCCCACATCCCATTGCTGGCCCAAGCCCAGTACTGGAGGACCGGCGTGTCTATGAACCGAGTCTAATGATAGTTCACAGGCACAAAGACCACCCTGGCTGACGACGTACCTCCGACCCCGCGCTGAAGAAGTCCTGCCCGTAGGACGCAATGCGTATGGGGAGAGGAGCTACGTCTGGCGTCACCCGCAGCCATCTTCCTGGTTTGTAACCAGTTGTACTCACTACATGCCTGTTTGCTAGCACTCGGCCGGAGTGCTGCATTTGTAAGTGGATTTCCTTTTTACTTTACAATTAAACTTTTAAAACGGAGACTGTCTCCTTCTTTTTCGTTCTTATGTGTGATGTGACCACTGGCTGGATCATAAAGCGATCGGTACCCCAGGTGTGGGTCAAATGCTGTATGACCTTTTACAGGTCGACTCTGAGCTGAGAGATTGGAGTTATCTGTGGTGGATGGGCTACAATCACCGCTTCATTGTCTTTGTCCATCATTGCACCTTAGGAGGCTCTTCACATTCATTTATTTACAGGTTTTACCATTAATTAGATGATGATATGGACTGTTTTGTCTAATCTCATTGCGCTGCACTGTATTTTTTTTAAATATCTGATTGAGGCGTTCTGAATTGTCCTTAAGTGTCAGCTGGCATTCCTCTATTTTTTATTTTATTAATAAGTTTTTAGTCTATCTGCACAGAATATTTGTGGTTTACAAAGACCACCCATCTGTACTTTCTGTAATGCTGTTTATATTGGGCGCTGGGGAAATAACAGTCCACCACTCCACCTTTCATAACTGCACATCGATAATGAAGATGTAATATACATAACACAGGTAAAAGTCCTCTTACATTTGCTTTGTTTGGTGTTTTACAGTCTAATGAGCGGCTCTTTCCTGTTTTGTAGGCTTGGGAAGAGGATGGCAACCAAGATGGTAAAATGGACAGGCTGAACTTTAGGTTGGAGCTTCCATTGCTGCCCACAGAGAACGTGTACGGGGTGCAGCTTGTTCTGACCTTCTCATACCAGCTCTATGTACGTAGACTCCTCGTCCTATGGACCAGACAATGTTTTGTGGTGTATAGAACATTTAAAGGCTTATCTTATAAGGCATATATATTGCGCTACTGGAATAGAGAGAAAATATAAAGTACCTTCGGCCTAAATACTAATGGGGCAACTAGAAAAATGGAGGCAACCTTGGACTTTCATGGTACGGTATAGACTTACATGTCTTGTTGGTATTTTTTTAAGAATTCCTTCTTTGTGTTTTTTAATACATTTTTATTTTTATAAAAGCTGCTTCAGCATTGTAAGTCTATACCGTAGCATGAAAGTGCAAGATTGCCTCCAATTTTTCTAGTTGTCCCACTATCCTATAAGGTAAATGAGAAGTGTGGTAGCACAGAACACCCCCACCATTTCTCATTGATCTGACTGATCAAATCTGATTGGTTCCAGAGTCACTGCTCAGTTATTTGACACTTTTCAGTAGAAATACAGCACAGGGCACTGCATGCAACAGAAGTTTCCTCCAGGCAAAGAGCTTAAAGTGTTTTGTAAAGGTTCATATTTTCTTTGTTATACTTACCCTGATCCTCCTCTTTTGGGGTGCCCAACGGTGCTCCTCCCTCTTATCGGGTTCACCCCACAGAAAGCCGCTTTCCACGGGGGCACCTGTGCGGGCTAGCTCCAAAGTTCATTTACGCAGACAGCGGGACCTGGCTCTGCCCCCCAGCTCCTGTGTCCCAGGATTTGATTGACAGCAGTGGCTGCTATGAATCTGTCCAATGAGGAGAGCGACATCAGCTGAAGCCGCTGAGCTCATGCACCTCACTGGATCGGGTCGGCCTCAGGTAAGAAAAAGGGGGGGGGGGCGCCTCTGGGGGGGCTGCAGCACAGAAGGTTTTTCACCTGCACACCTGCATTAAGGTGAAAAACCACTTTAACCACTTGTACATGTACAGGATTGACTTCAAGTGGTTATACCAGCGCTACGGCTGCAGCTGCCAGCAATAACCCCAGTATCAATTTCTTAGCCGGTGATGCTCTACAAAGTAAAAGCCGGAAAGCCTGGGATCCGATCCAGCATTTGCGCCGGCTTACAATAGAGGTGTTCGGGGAATGGATAGTTTCCGATCACCTCTATGGTCTAGGACAGTGGTCTCCAAACTGCAGGCTGGAGCCAGATATTGCCCTTTGCTTGCCTTTATCGGGCCCTTGGGGGCACTATTCTATCCACTGACTCCAAAAATGGGGCATAATTTCAGTCGCTGACACCATCAAAAGGGCTCAATTCCTCTTAATGACACAAACGACAGGGCACAATTCCTTCCATTGACACCAATGATGGGGAACTAGTCCTCCCACTGGCACCAAAGATAGGGCATGGTTTACTCCCACTGGATGACAGGACGTTTTCCACACCCATTGGTTCAAGTCTACCTCCTCTTAAAGTATGAAGGACTGTAAACTGGCCCCTTGTTTAGAAAGTTCCGAGACCCCCTGCTCTAGGAGACTGGAAGCAAAGAGCATTTTCATCACTTCGAAGGGGTATTTCACATTCACAGTGTTTGCCATTGTGCAGCAATTCCCAGAACCATGCCTTTAGAGACCACTCTTAGCTTTGCTCTTTTAAATATTCATCCGTGTCACCCACATGCAGAGAAAAGATGCTCCCATAGCATAATACCATTTTCCAAAAGTTTTATTGAGTGTATACAGTTGAAAACATACTCGCATCCTCTCTGTATGTGTAAAACGTTTTAAAAACCAGGAAGCTGGGACGATTCGTGTTCCACGGCTCCAAACTCGAAGTGATGCAAAGATGCTAGAAGCTCCGCCCGACACGTTTCGTCATCTAGACATCATCTGTAGCTGCCTTTATGATCTATTTAGCCATCTGCGTAGGACCACTCATAACCTCTTTTCATGTATTGTAGTTTGTCGCCATTCCAGATGCTTGCGCAATTTTAAAGAGTGGCATGTTAGGTATCTATTTACTCGGCATAACATCACCTTTATATTTTACCAAAAAAAAATGGGTTATGTAGTGTGTTTTTTTTGCATTAACCCTTTCATGACTAAGCCTATTTTTGAAATGTGGTGTTTACAAGTTAAAATCCGTATTTTTTGCTAGAAAATTACTTAGAGTTCCCAAACATTATATATATTTTTTTAGCAGAGAATCTAGAGAATAAAATGGCGATTGTTGCAATATTTTATATCACACGGTATTTGTGCAGCGGTGTTTTAAACGCAAATTTTTGGAAAAGGGACACTTTCATGAATTTTAAAAAATTCAAACAGTAAAGTTACCCCAATTTTTTTGTATAATGTGAAAAAATAGAGTAAATAGATACCAAACATGTCACCCTTTATAATTGCACGCACTCGTAGAATGGCAACAAACTACGGTACCTATGAATTTCCATAGGCGACGCTTTTTTTTACGGTTACCAGGTTTGAGTTACAGAGGAGGTCTAGGGCTAGAATTATTGCTCTCGCTCTGACGATCGCGGCAATGTCTCACATGTGTGATTTGAACACCGTTTACATATGCGGGCGCGACTTCCGTATGTGTTTTCTTCGCTGCGCGAGCTCGCAGGGACGGGGGCGCTTTAAAAATTTTTTTTTTTTTTTTTTTTAATTTTATTTTTTTTTTATACTTGTAAATTGTGTTTAAAAAAAACATTTTTTTAAAAAATTTTTATTGCTGTCACAAGGAATGTAAACATCCCTTGTGACAGTAATAGGTGGTGACAGGTACTCCAAAAGACCCCCCATCCCTCCTTTGCACTTCACAGTATTCAGATCGCCGAAAACGGCGATTCTGAACACTGTATATTTTTTTAAAACCGGCGCCATTGGCAGCCGAGTAAACGGGAAGTGACGTCATAACGTCGCTTGCGCGTTTACATTAAGAAAGCTGGAACGAAGCCGCCCACAGCTTCGTTCCAGCCCGCCCCCAGCAGCCGATTGGACACCGGGCCTCCCGATCGCACGGGAGGCCAGGTAAGAGCGGCGGGAGGGGGGGATGTCCCGTCCCGCTCCTCCAGTATAACAGCCGTGCGGCTTTTAGCCGCATCGGTTGTTATATACGGTTAGCCGATCGCCGGCACTAAACAACGGTACCGGGATGATGCCTGCAGCTGCGGGCATCATCCCAGTATAACCCCAGAAAGCCGAGTACGCAGATGTGCGTACGGTCGGCGGGAAGGGGTTAAAAATCATTAAAGTGGATTTTTTCCAAAAACATTGCGTTTTGAAAAACCGCTGCGTAAATACCATGTGACATAAAAAATTGCATAACCCACCAATTTTATTTTCTAGGACCTCTGCTTTAAAAAAATATATAATGTTTGGGGGTTCTATGAAATTTTCTATCAAAAAATACAGATTTTTATTATTTATTTTTTTCCAGGTGTTTGCTGTTCTAAAATACTGTATCTCTATGATTCTTTCAGAGGATGTCTACATTTGTAATGCAGAGCATGGCGTTTATTCAGCATGCGTCTCCACTTCCTGGAGCCCAGCTTTACATCAATGGAGACCTGAGACTACAACAGAGACAGCTGCTGAGACACCAAGGCCTGGACACCACCTACAATGTAAGAAGAGTAAACCAGCTACAGAGGCAGACCCCTCTGCCAATACCAATAATTCAGTTTGGCGTGGGTGCTGGCAAGTTGTATTACATTTGGCACGTTGTATTACGTTTATCTCTTGGAACAGCCCCAATTACAGTAAAGAAAAAAGTATTTGACCCCCCTGCTGATTTTGTACGTTTGCCCACTGACAGAGAAATGATCAGTCTAAAATTTTAATGGTCGGTTTATTTTAACAGTGAGAGACAAAATAACGACAAAAAATATCCAGAAAAAACGCATTTCAAAAAAGTTATAAATTGATTTGCAATTTAATCCCCTATCAATCAGCAAGATTTCTGGCTCCTAGGTGTCTTCTATACAGGTAACAAGCTGAGCTTAGGAGGACTCTCTTAAAGGGAGTGTTCCTAGTCTCAGCTTGTTACCTGTATAAAAGACACCTGTCCACAGAAGAAATCAATCAGATTCCAATCTCTCCACCATGGCCAAGACCAAAGAGCTGTCCAAGGATGTCAGGGAGAAGATTGTAGACCTACACAAGGCTGGAATGGGCTACAAGACCATCGCCAAGCAGCTTGGTGAGAGGGTGACAACAGTTGGTGCGATTATTCACGAATGGAAGAATGAGAACGGTGAGGAATCAGCCCAGAACTATATGGGAGAATCTTGTCGATCTCAGCTGGGACCATAGTCACCGAAAAAACAATTGGTAACACACTACACCGTAAAGGACTAAAATCCTGCAGCGCTGCAAGGTCCCCCTGCTCAGGAAAGCACATGTACAGGACCATCTGAAGGTTACTAATGAACATCTGAATGATTCAGAGGAGAACTGGGGGAAAGTGTTGTGGTCAGATGAGACCAAAATCAAGCTCTTTGGTATCAACTCAACTCGCCGTGTTTGGAGGAGGAGGAGGAATGCTGCCTATGACCCCAAGAACACCATCCCCCACCGTCATACATGAAGGTGGAAACATTATGCTTTGGGGGTTTTTCTGCTAAGGGGACAGGACAACTTCACCGCATCAAAGGGACGATGGACGGGGCCATGTACTTTCAAATCTTGGGTGAGAACCTCCTTCCCTCAGCCAGGGCATTGAAGATGGGTCATGGATGGGTATTCCAGCATGACAATGACCCAAAACACACGGCCAAGGCAACAAAGGAGTGGCTCAAGAAGAAGCACATTAAAGTCCTGGAGTGGCCTAGCCAGTCTCCAGACCTTAATCCCATAGAAAATATGTGGAGAGCGCTGAAGGTTCAAGTTAACAAACGTCAGCCTGGAAACCTTAATGACTTGGAGAGGATCTCCAAAGAGGACAAAATCCCTCCTGAGATGTGTGAAAACCTGGTGGACAACTACAAGAAACGTCTGACCTCTGATTGCCAACAAGGGTTTCTCCACCAACTACTAAGTCATGTTTTGCGAAGGGGTCAAATACTTATTTCGCTCATTAAAATGCAAATCAATTTATAACTTCCTTTGAAATGCGTTTTTCTGGATATTTTTGTTATTCTGCCTCTCACTGATAAAATAAACAGACCAATAAAATTACAGACTGATCATTTCTTTGTCAGTTGGCAAATGTACAAAATCAGCAGGGGGTCAAATACTTTTTTTTCCCCTCACTGTATAACTCTGCTTTCCTCCATATGGCACGGCAGGTACAAGTCTCAGTCATGGCGTCCCACCACACCCCAAAAGAGTTTTCATTATACAAAATAAATAACTGGGGAGTTCAGCTGTCAGAGAATCACCCAATTCCTATGGCCTAGCAGTCTTGGTAAAGTCACAAGTTATTACAGGAAATCTTAGCAATGCAGATGTTTAGGGACCACATGAGCCCACTGACCGGTATCCATTTAGCCCTCATGCACACAGGCTGTTAAAAAAACGTTATGAAAACGCCAGTATCTTTGCAGTGATTTTTTTAAACTTTTTTCAGCGTTTTTCAGCGTTTTTCAGCGTTTTTTTTTTTTTTCAAATTTTTTTTTTTTTTTTTTCAATGGATCAAAAACGCTAAAAAACGTTGGTGAATGACGTTTTTGAGCGTTTTTCAGCGTTTTTCAGCGTTAGAGCGTTTTTACAGCTGAAAAACGTCTCTCAGAACCCACTGGTCCTGGGTGTTTTTTTACAGCTTAAAAACGCCTATGCCACTTGCAGCTCAAAAACGCCTAGGTGGGCATGAAGCCATAGACTAACATAGACAGGCCTTTTTAAGCTGCAAAAAAAGCTCAAAAAAGCAGCTGTAAAAACGTCCGTGTGCATGAGGACTTAGACTCATAGGTGGCAGCGCTGATCAGAGTGATATTAAGCCAAAAATTAAAGACTCTATAAATCAAACAAAAAAATACATATGTTGAGATAAAACGTCCATCTATATGAAAGTGGTAATGTTCAAAGCCTTAAGCCCATGTGACTAATCTTCTATGAATGAATGATTTGTATAGCACTGCACATGCGAACTGAATCGCCTCAAGGCGCTAGGTCTCTCCTGTGTTGTCCAGCTCCTTAGAAGAGGTAGGTCTTGACTTTCTTCCTGAAGGCCTGATGGTTTGGATGTGGGTAGGTAGAGCGTTCCATAGCCGTGGTCCTTGGACTGCAAATCTTCGTTCTCCTTTTGTTTTGTAGCGGGTTTTTGGAATAACGAGGAGGTTTTGGTTTCTATTGTGATGATTAGGTAAATCCTCCACCGCACCGCAGTGATAACCCCACATAGAGCGCACGCTTACCACAAGGCAAGCTTTGGAAGCTTGTGACCTGTTACCCGGCCAGGGCCTTTATCCAAAGGGGGAATCAAGGAGCGATAATCCAACAATCCCCACAGAGGGGTCAGCACCAGCACAGAACTCGGCAAAACAAAAGCCTTTAAGGACTGTGTGTGACTAGAACACCCGTTCATGCTGCGGTTAGATCTGTCGTGTATTGCCTAGTGTCATCCCTTTTAAACAAAATATCTGATGGCATCTGGATAAGGATACCTCTAATAAAGGCTTTTGTTTTGCCGAGTTCTGTGCTGGTGCTGACCCCTCTGTGGGGATTGTTGGATTATCGCTCCTTGATTCCCCCTTTGGATAAAGGCCCTGGCCGGGTAACAGGTCGCAAGCTTCGAAAGCTTGCGACCTGATTGCATGAGCACATGGCATTTGGGGTATGCAATGCTCAGAGATACTGTTACTTTGCCCTGCAAGGTGACAGGGTCTCTTTTAGGCAGAACTCCACCTTTGTAAAGGAGCCGCATCAACAAAGCAGTGCAGGAGGCATCAACAAGACACTGAGAGCAACTAGCAATTTCCCCTTTTCACTTATCAGAAGAAGATACGGATGGGTTACATCACTGTGGATTTAGACATCGGGGCCTTACAAAGGTCAGAATGACTTTGTTTTTTTCTTTTTCTTTTTATTAGAGTTTAGCTTTAAGATTTTCTATAAGATACTCAGGAGCCAAAAAGTCTTTTGTTGTTTTTTTGATTGAACTAATAATAACCCTTCTAACTTTGATTGTCTGGGTTAGAAACTTCTTTTGCCCCAAAACTATCATTGAAACAAACAAAAAACTTTTTTTTTTTTTTTTTGGATATCATAGGGAATGTTTAAAAGAACTGTCAGTTTTTTTTGCCATCTGTATCCCATTAAGGAACTTACAGTGCCTTGAAAAAGTATTCATACCCCTTGATGGTTTCCACATTTTGTCATATTACAACCAAAAACGTAAATGTATTTTATTGGGATTTTATGTGATAGACCAACACAAAGTGGCTCATAATTGTGAGGGGGTTCTACAAAGTATTGACTCAGGGGGGGCGCAATACAAATGCCCCTCACACACACACACACTTTTCACATATTTATTTTTAACAAATGTTGAAAACCATTTATCATTTTCCTTCCACTTCACAATTATGCTCTACTCATTGAAAATAAAAGTCAAGAAAAATCCCAAATTTTGGGTTGTCCCCAGAAAAGTAATAGAGGGGAAATCTTCCGATAGGGACACCGGTTATCGTGACCTGGGGAGTCCTAAAGAGTTTCCCTTTAAGTTTTAGGGATTTCCTGTCACTTCCTGTTTGGCTATGGGACAGGAAGTGAAGGGAAATCTCCCCAATGGGACACAGATTGCTGAAATAAACTTGACATGAGTTATAGCCCTTCCTTGCTCTATCCAAAATGGAAAAGAAAAAAAAGTGTTGCCCATAGTTCTTCTTTAAGTTAGTAGAAGGTGACACAGACCGTTCACCTTTCTAACTTTTGGTGGGTGAGGCCATCATTATACTATAACTGCTCACACTGCTATCTTTCATTTGCTAGATTTCCGTAATTAATGGATCCAGCCCATATGCAAGCTCTTATGACCTCACAAACATCATATCGTCCTATCAGGAGAGGAACGGTAAGTCCAGAAAAAGTCCTCGCTGTCAAAGAGAAGTATACAAAAAAAGTGTCAACCACCACAACCTATACCTATCCTCTGCAGGAAGGTGTGCAAGGAAGGGCAATGCACATCCCAGACAAAAGATTTCCCAGCTCACTTACCAGCCAGCCAGCAAAACAACCAAATTGTCTCTATTTGCACACATTTTCATTTGCCGGGTGCCGATAGACATTGAGTTCGCAGTACCAGCAGATCAGCTCCCGCTGTGTATAATTGCAGCAGGTGCAGGCCGGCGGGCAGGGTACATGCGCGCCCCCAACCCGGAAGTGTCTGATATTTTACCAAGTACGTGATCCGGCACAGCAGTGCCACTTTGCCGCTGTGTACTTAAGTTATATGGTTGGCAAGTGGTTAAGAGTCTCCCAAGTTGAAGCATATATAGCTGTGGATAGATTAACCACTTCAGCCCCGGAAGGATTCACCCCCTTCCCCATTCACACCTGAGCGTAGTGTTTTCAGGCAGAAAATTTGCGCAATTTTACCACGATTTTTGCCACGTTTTTGCCACCTGTACAAAAGGTCACCAATGTAAAAAGCAGAAAAACGCCCAAATCTGCCTAAATAAAAAAAAGTTCCAGAACTTGTTTGAGCTTCAGGCGTTTTGGAGTGGAGATGTGAACCGTCTCCATAGAGAATAATGGATTTTTTTTCCCCTCCAGCGTTTTGTAGCTTCAGGCTTCAACCTACAAAACGCTCAGGTGTGAATGGGGCCTAACTGAAAATTGCGTGCGACGTTGCAAAAAAAAAACAACAAAAAAAGAATCTCAATTTTCAAAAAAAAATGAAAATTTTTTTCACTTTTTGCTATAATATCCAAAAAAAAAATAAAAAAAACCACTTTTCAGTTTAGGTCAATATGTATAATTCTATATATTTTTGGTAAAAAAAATTGCAATAAGCGTATATTCATTGGTTTGCGCAAAAGTTATAGCATCTACAAAATAGAGGATAGATTTATGGCATTTTTATTATTTTTTTTACTAGTAACGGTGGTGATCAGTGATTTTTAGCGGGTCTACGTCATTGCGGTGGACTGATCGGACACTTTTGACACTTTTTTGGGACCAGTGACATTTAGCCCGGGTTCACACTTGTGCGAACACAGACATCGCATGTGATTCGCACCCCCACAGCAGTGCCCATCGCATGCAATGTCTGTGCGATGCGAGTTCAGCCATACAGTATGGCTGAACTCGCATTGGAAAATAGTGCAGGGACTCCCCCCCCCCCCCGCACTGGAATCGGATTGCATGGGTGTTCTCACCCATGCGATCGATTTCCTGTGCGAGTTCGCACTGCCATCTGTGAACAGATCTGGGGGTGTCATTAGCATTGTATTGACACCCGCAGCTGTTCACAGAGGGCAGTGTGATGAACTGGCTGCGGAAGAGATGTGATGCGGGATTTGGCGCTGGTTCCCGTATCGCTATAGTGTGAACCTAGGCTCATATAGCGACCAGTGCTGTAAAAATGCACTGATTACTTTATAAATGACACTGGCAGGGAAAGGGTTAAGTGTGTCTTAGGGAGGCGTTTCTAACTGTGAGGGGGAGGGGACTGACTGGGAGTAGAGAGAGATCGCTGCTCCTGATCACTAGGAACAGACAATCACACTGTACTCTCCTGACAGAACGGGGATCTGTTTGTTTACGATGTGGAGCGATCGCGGGTGGCTATGGCGCAGTGCCACTGTAACTGCTACACGAAGCGCCATGTACAGCGATTCGCGCAATAGAGCCGCCCTGCCGCAGTTTAACTGCAGCGACTGGTCAGCAAGTGGTTGTAAACCTCACACATGAGGTATGAACAAAGCATAACCCTCCATAGTGTGTACTTGTCTCACTCCAGAGCACTAAGTGTCATTTCTGTCTGCTGCCTCCTTCCTCTGCTATCTGGATGAGTCACTTCTGACAAGTCTTCCTGACACCAAGAGATAAAAGGTGACAGGGGAGGGAGCTCCAGCTGATTGACAGCCTCAGCTCTGTTCCTGTATGGAGTGGGGGGGGGGGGGGTGTCCTTTCCCTTCAATCAGCTCTCAGAACTCTCCTTGCTGAACTCTGCAGAGTGTAATTTCAGCTCCCCGCCCACAGCTCAGACAAGCTTTATAAACTCTGGACTTTGAACAGATGTAGAGAAGAGAAGACCGCAGATAAACAGGTACAACTTATTTAGGAGGGTTTGATTAACCTCTGAGGCCAGTCACTTCACTGGGTATATGGAAGGGTTTACAACTACTTTTAAGAGCAGGTGTGCCTGGAGGGAGCCCACTCCTCCTTAAAAGCACAGGGACGCACGGGACGCTCAACAAGGGCACAATGGCAGCTGAAGACATCCAGTGCTTCCCCCGCACCCAATTCAACCAACTACATAAAAAAGTACTGCAGAAACCACCCCAACCTATAACTAGCCTTTGTAGGAAAGTGCACATGGAAGGGCAACACACATCACAAACGTACATCCTTTGTGCTTTTAGGGATCATACTGTATATGTGCAAACAAAACCCTCAGTTTTCACCGTGAATTGTTGGAAAGGACCAATTTTGTTGTTTTGCAGGCTGGCTGGTAAATGTGCTGGGAAATCTTTTGTTTGGCAAAGTGGAGAAGTGTAGGAACCATTGGAGGGATTCTCTCTCACCTCCTGTCCCCCCTTTTGGGTCATTGTGTGTGTTTCGAAGGTCATAGTTTGGGGATGTTTTGTGTCATTACAGTGACCACCGTCCTGGACAACCCGAGTCCAATATGGCTTGTTGGACGAGGTGCATCAGATCCATTTGTGGTCAATGCGGTGATCAGGTACCCCGTGGAGATCATTTCATATCCTTTTTATGTTACTTTTTATTATAATAATACTTTTTAATCCTTACTTTTTACTATATCGTTAGATGCCAGAGTTATATCTTGTAGATCTCTAGCACAGATGCTGTGCATGGGTCCTTTTCCTGCACGATTCCAGTGTCCGTAGGGCGATCCGATCAGGTCTGCCTGTCGGTTTTTCAGGCGGATCTGATCGGACCCTCTATTGTTCTCTATGGAGTGTGGCGGATGTCAGCGGACATGGGTTTACTGACACCAGCCGATCCGATGCTGCCTGCCAAAAACATTCCCCATCTATCCGGCAGATCGGATTGGATGACAGTCAGATGGAAGTGGACAGGTGGTCCGTTTCCATCCATAGAGAACAGCGAGGGGGAGGGGGGGGGATTGTCTGTGTCCGGACCTGTCATCCCCCTGCTCAGTGGAGAGATCCCCCGCTAAACAGGTGGATGCGCTTCATGGAGTCCGCCCCGCATGAAAGGGACTGAACTCCGAAGGACTTCTCGACGGAGTTCCGATGAAATAGACTTGCCTACACACGATGCCACTAAAGTCCGATCGTTTCAAACGTGATGACGTACGACCGGACTAGAAAAGGAAGTTCATAGCCAGTAGCCAATAGCTGCCCTTGCGTCGTTTTCGGTCCATCGGACTAGCATACAGACGAACAGTTTTTTCAATAGGAATCGAGTCCGTTAGAAAGATTTGAAACATGTTTTATTTCTAAGGTCTGTCAGATTTTTCGACAGAAAAGGTCCGATAAAGCCCACACACGATCGGAATATCCGACGGATTCGTTCCATCGGTCCTTTTCTGCTGGAAAGTCCCGTCATGTGTACGCCGCATAACTTTTAGAAAACTGCGAGGAGGCAGCTTTTTATTGCTAAAAAGACACGCTATGTCTTTTCTGCAGTATTGTAAACATACATGCCTGCTCGCAGTTTTCTATCGAACGTACACAAACATACCACTCATTAATAAAGTGTAGTGGTGGGGCGGGGGGAGTAAATGGCATTTTTTGGGGGGTGATTAAGGATCCATGTAGGGGAATTTTTAAGGGATCCATTTATAAAGAGGTGGATGTGACTGTGACAGCAAATGTTCTGAACATGAAGAATCAATCGCTGCCCTTGAAACTCATGGACCTTGAGGATTCATTGCAGAGAATGTTTGTGAATGTCATATTCACCACTTTATCAATAGTAGACACTTTGGGGAGACTTACAAAAACTGGAATACTCAGAATCTGCTGCAGCTGTGCATGGCAGCCAATCAGCTTCTAACTTCTAACTTGTTCAATTGAGCTTTGACAATAAAACCTGGAAGCTGATTGGTTTCTATGCAGAGCCGCACCAGATTATGTGTGCTCCAGTGTTAGTAAATCTTCCCCTATGTATCTTGGTGAAATTTAGTAGAGCTTTCTAGTTTGCAGTTTTTTTTTGGGCATTGAATATTCTGCACCACAAAATAATGGCACCATGGTTCCTAAGTGAAAAGCAAACATGCCATGCACCGTCTGGGCTACTGCCCCTTTACTGCCCCAAGGTCATTGTTCTATGCCGAGTCTGTTTTGTATCTGGGATATGGTCACCAAATGTTGCTTATGTTACATTCATTTCCTCCTCTACTTCCTTTCCTTTTTTATTCCATGTGAATTCCCTCTGGGAATTAATACCAGTTGTGTCCTTAATAAATTCTGCACATATCAGCCTGGATTTTGGGAGATGATCAAATTCGGCTGGGTTCAGTATGTCAGTGTCCTGCTCATCTTCCTCTGGGTCTTCGAGAGGGTGAAGATCTTCGTCTTTCAGAACCAGGTCCTCACTACAGTCCCGTCTCCACCTTCGTCCTTATTGAAGCAGCACCAGAGCTAACCTTAGCTCCTTTAGAGGCTGGCACACATTGCAAGTGCTCCTCGGCAGGGATGTCCACATAGGGCTTGACTTTGGTTAAAGGACCACTATACCAAAAATGTTTTATGGTCAGCTGAGCTAGAAATATTCTTAACTGTAAGAAAAAGGCCCCATACCTGCTCCAAAACTGAGATACAAATTCTTTTTTTTTTTTCTGTGCAACCTGTTGCTCTATATTTTGCTGCTGGTAGAGGTGAAAGAAGATGAAGGAATGTTAGTTGGTCATCATCTTATATGGGATAAGTTTACAAAATGGTCATCTGTTGGGCTAGATGGCTCCCTTCAATACTACCTAGGTTTTCAATGGAGTCAACTCTATACTAGTGTTGGTAGCAGACAAACCACAGCCCCTGGGAAGTATCTTCAAATAATTTTGCATTCCTTGCAGTGCTCCTCAGAAGTACAAAAAGACACATTGCTCTATTATGCAAATATGGCCTTTCTGCACTCCTCTCCTTGAGATTTGAAATCCTGAGAGTTGACCTGTCCCCGAGTTTCAAAGTCTGAGAGATGGCTTACTTCTAGGTGTTGCTATTTAGGCTTTGGACTGCTCCCAAGTATCAAAGTCTGAGAGCTGGCCTTCCCCCGAGTAACAAGGTCTGAGAGATGGCCTTCCCCCGAGCAACAAGGTCTGAGAGCTGGCCTGCCCCCATATTTCAAAGTCTGAGTACTAGCCTGTACCTGGGTTTGAAAATCTAACAGCTAGCTTGTTTTCTCTCAATATTCAGAGTCTAAAAGCTGGCCTTTTATGAGTTTTGAAGTTCAAAACCTGGCCTGCCCTGAGTTTCAAAGTCAGAGAGCTGGTCTGCCCCCCTAGTCTTGAATTCTGAGTGCCGACCTGCCCCTGAGTTATGGATTCTGAGAAGCTGGCCTGCCCCCCAGGTATTGAAGTCTGAGAAGCTGGCCTGCCCCCAAGTATCGAAGTCTGAGAAGCTGGCCTGCCCCCAAGTATCGAAGTCTGAGAAGCTGGCCTGCCCCCAAGTATCGAAGTCTGAGAAGCTGGCCTGCCCCCAGGTATCGAAGTCTTAGAAGCTGGCCTGCCCCCAGGTATTGAAGTCTGAGAAGCTGGCCTGCCCCCAAGTATCCAAGTCTTAGAAGCTGGCCTGCCCCCAAGTATCGAAGTCTGAGAAGCTGGCCTGCCCCCAAGTATCAAAGTCTTAGAAGCTGGCCTGCCCCCAAGTATCGAAGTCTGAGAAGCTGGCCTGCCCCCAAGTATCAAAGTCTGAGAAGCTGGCCTGCCCCCAAGTATCAAAGTCTTAGAAGCTGGCCTGCCCCCAAGTATCGAAGTCTGAGAAGCTGGCCTGCCCCCAGGTATCGAAGTCCGAGAAGCTGGCCTGCCCCCAAATATCAAAGTCTGAGATGCCGGTTTTCCCCCAGGTATCGAACTATGAGAAGCTGGCCTGCTCCCAAGTATCAAATTCTGATAAGCTGGTCTGCCCCCGAGTACTGAAGTCTGAGAAGCTGGCCTACCCCCTACTTTTACAATCTGAGACCTGGGCTGCCTACTTCCAGCTTCTGCACCTTATTGTTGCCAGTGAGAAGTATCGAAGTCTGAGAAGATGGCCTGTCCCCAAGTATCAAAATCTGAGAGCTGGCCTGCCCCCAAGTATTTGATACCTGGGGAAGTTGGTTTTCCCCAAGTATCAAACTATGAGAAGCTGGCCTGCTCCCAAGTGTCAAAGTCTGAAAAGCTGGTTTTCCTCCTATTTTTGGAATCTGAGGTGGGCCGAGTTTTGAAGTCTGAGACCTGGGTTGTCCCCTCCCAGCTTATTCACCTTAACTGTTGTCAGTGAGACTAAGCATACCACTTACAAGGCAAAACTTAATTTATGAAAATCCTATCATTTGTGTATAGTGGTCCTTTTTGAAGTCCTTCAATCTTACTCTAGCGCAGCCTTTCTCAACCCTTTTATCCCAGAGGAACCGTTTGAAATAATTTTCAGGTTTCCGGGAATCTCAGGTCAGAATGACACCCTTGTAGTCATTCCGCTGTGGCTTTGCCAAGTGGCACTGGACCTGGAACTATGCAGGAAACCTCAAATAGAAGGTCACAGCTCAAGGACCCCAAGCCACCCTTTGAGGAACCCTGGTTGAGAATGGCAGCTCTAGAGGTATGACAATCTAGACTTCATGTTTGCTAAGCCATAAAACAGCCAAATAATATATATATTTTTTATATATTACAGTATACTGGAGAGTTAAATGTTCCAGTAGTTTCTACATATCTCTAGGACTCCAGAGGTGAGTTTTTCTTAGTGGAGTTCCTGGAAACCAAGAAAGAGAGTCTCATTCCTTTAAAGTGTATATAAAGCTCAGAACTTTTTTTTCCCCCTCAGTTTAAATAGAATGTAGAGGGTCTAGAACCTCTGTCAGGTTTTTATTGCTGTCTATGTCCCCCACTAAGGAGATTCCCTTTCTTTATTGGTTCTGGTGACCATTGTCTTCAGTACAGAAAGTGATGGGAAATCCACAATTTTACAGTGGGAAATCTCCCAGTGGAGGTACATGTTCTGGAGACAACTGGCAAAAAGGGGATATCTCCTTGTTTTGTCAGGATCACCTCTTACTTCCCGCTGTGTGTCTGGGACAGGAAGTGAAGCATATTCTCTTAGATGGGACACAGACAGCAAAAACAAAAAGCTGACAGGGATCTTAACCATTCCCTTCTCTATCCAGAACTAAAAAATTGGCTTTAAAAAAATATTAAAGAACATCTATCAATGTGGACCGCTACTACTGATTTCCTTCTGGAAAATGTCAGTTTCCTGGCTGTATGTGGTTTTATTACTTTGCCCCCAGTGGATCATCATGACAACCAGGCAAGTAGCATTTTCAAAGGGAGAACATCAACGACGGTTTACACGTTTGCAGGATGCCTTTCAGACTTGTGCTTTTTATTTTCGGCATCAGATATTGTATAGAAGGATGAATAAGGCTCCCAAGCCCCTACCCCAGAAGCAAGCAATTTAGTTATTGGGGCCTATAACGGTGACCTCACTAAGGGGCCGCATGTTCAGTTTGGCCACATTATACTACAGCGTACGCCCGTGCAAAGGCCGAGTTTGCCTGCAGAGGGATGCACAGGTGTATCATGCATGCCCATTCATGTCAAATGGGATGCGCTGTATTTGGGCCGTGCATGCACATGGATGTCAAATTGGGTGCAGCCACTGTGTCCGTGCACAGATGTCAAATTGGGCACAGCGGCTGTGTCCGTGCACGGATGTAATACTGGATGTGGCGGCTCTGTCCCTGCACAGATGTCAAATTGGGCACAGCGGCTGTGTCCGTGCACGGATGTAATACTGGATGTGGCGGCTCTGTCCCTGCACAGATGTCAAATTGGGTGCAGCGGCTGTGTCCGTGCACGGATGTAATATTGAATGTGGCGGCTGTGTCCGTGCATGGATGTCAAATTGGGTGCAGCGGCTGTGTCTGTGTATGGATGTTAAATTGGGTGCAGCGGCTGTGTCCCTGAACAGATGTCAAAATGGGCACAGAGGCTGTGTCCATGCACGGATGTAATACTGGATGTGGCTGCTGTGTCCGTGTATAGATGTCAAATTGGGTGCAGCGGCTGTGTCCCTGCACAGATGTACCAGGCAAACACTGCCCTCACATGGGTGTATGCTGTAGTATGCCCATGTGAACGACCCCTAAGCGATGCCCTCTGATCCCTGGGAGCTGCAGTTAAACATGACCAATTGTCAATATCTACTTCATGGCCTTCTTTGAATATTATATTCCCCAAGGTTTTTATGTCACATTGTATTTTTATACAAATATGAGCACGTTGACTGTCCACATTCTGCAACTTTGAATGCGAAATTTGATTGCAGGTTCCCCCTGCAGCTCCCAGCAATAGAAGGACATATGCGATATCGCATGCATTGCCAGTTACCTCTGCTGTGCCGTGTACTTACAGCTGATGGAACACAATGGGTGGGTCTTGTTCTTAGCTGAACATTTTAGGGAGAGAGTTTGACACACTTACTGTACCTTTTATTTTATTAAGCCACAAAAAAAAATCCACATTTTTCAGCACTGTTAATTATGATTAATGATTTCTTACCAAATATTTTCTAAAATGTTTTGTAATAGTTTCAATAAAAAAATGAAGAACTAACTTGGAAGCGATTGTCATGCTGATTGTCTGCTGAACTTTAGGCCATTTTATGGAGCTCACAGTCATAGTAAATTTTTTTTTTTTCCTAAGATCATCAGCTCCACCCAGTGGCCATAATGCAGAATTTTCCTGATTTAGGCAATCGTTCTGAATGATGAACATCTGACCTGGAGAGACAATAGCCTAATAACATTCGATTTTACAACAAATTTACATTCAAATTCGCTGGACAAATAGCTCTGCAATGTATTTTTTAATAGATTCATCCCCAAATGTTTACTTTTTCCATCTGTGTTGCTCTTTGCCAAGTAACCAGCAGTAATTTTTGTGCCTTCCGCTTGATGTGGTACTTAAGACTAATTTTTTTGTTGTTGCATGAGGAAAGGTTAGATACTTTGTTATTTGCTGGCTTGGTCTTGCCTTAGAGCCTGTATCAATGGGCTTTTGTTTGCAAGCAAGCTCATTAGCCTGGATTTTGGGAGATGATCAAATTCGGCTGGGTTCAGTATGTCAGTGTCCTGCTCATCTTCCTCTGGGTCTTCGAGAGGGTGAATAATCTTCGTCTTTCAGAACCAGGTCCTCACTACAGTCCAGTCTCCACCTTCGTCCTCATTCAAGCTGCACCAGAGCTAACCTAGTTCCTTTAGAGCAGGGGTGTCAAACTCAATTTTATTTTGGGTCGCATCAGCATTATGGTTGCCTTCAAGGGGGCCGGTTGTATCTGTAGGACTGTAAAAAAAAAATGTATCCATGGCTTTTTTTCTCAGAAAATAGGTGCAGGAACTCAACCACGGCCCCCCTACCAAACTGCATCAAACAGTGGGGGTGGCCAAATTGCACAGTGGGAGGATCTTAAAGAGGCAATAAATACCAAGAGTGAGTTATGTACAGAGTTCAGGGGTGTGTTGTGTACAGAGGGCAGGGTTGTGGGGTGCACTGAGTGCAGAGTTCAGGGGTGCGCTGTGTACATATTGCAGAGTTGTGGGTTGCTCTGTGCACAGAGTCCAGAGTTTAGGGGTGCGCTGTGTACATATTGTGGGGTGCGTTGTGTACAGAGTGCAGAGTTTAGGGGTGGGCTGTGTACATATAACAGGGTTGCGGGGTGCGCTGTGTACTGAGTGCAGAGAACAGGGGTGTGCTGTGTATATATTGCGGGGTGCGCTGTGTACTGAGTGCACAGTTTAGGGGTGTGCTGTGTACATATTGCAGGGTTGTGGGATGCGCTGTGTACAGAGTGAAGTTTAGGGGTGTGCTGTGTACAGAGTGCAGAGTTCAGGGGTGTGCTGTGTACAGAGTGCAGAGTTCAGGGGTGTGCTGTGTACAGAGTGCAGGGTTCAGGGGTGTGCTGTGTACAGAGTGCAGGGTTCAGGGGTGCGCTTTGTACAGAGTGGAGTTCAGGGGTGCGCTTTGTACAGAATGCAGGGTTTAGGGGTGTGCTACATTCAGAGTACAGTGTTCAGCTCTCTTTCACAGGCTGTCCACATCTCACTTCCACCCCTCCTTGACTCTGACCTCCGCACCACTCTCCCCCATTCCCCACCTCTGAACACACCTCCCTCCACCCAAAAGCTTCCTTGCATCTCGCCATCCCAGCCTGGTTCTAGTACCTCCTAGCAGTGTAGGCGGCTCTGCCTCTCTCTAACTTGCAGGAAGATCATTGGTTGGCATCTGTGCACCTGAGTACAGATGGGGATCACACTGCAGCTTACCACATGATGCCTCATCCCACCTGCACCGGCATCTTCTTTGTCCCCTCTGTATGTGAAGTGCAGGCAGAAATCTGTGAGAGCCACTGAGAGGAAAGCTGTCCTTAGAGCGGGGAGCGAGAACCAGAGGTGGTGGAATGGAGTTCCGCCATGTTCCAGCTGTGAAAAAGCCCTGGGTGAGGGAGGCGCATGAAATGGCCCGTCCGGCCTGCTGACCCTGTGTTTGACACATGTGCCTTAGAGCATTGCACAAGCCCCTCAGAAAAGATGTCCGCATAGGGTTTGACTATGGTTAATGGACCACGTTACATTAGACCAGTGATCTCCCGGGGTCCGGATGCGGCTCTTTACTTGCTTTAATCCGGCCCTTGGGGCACTTTTCCTGCCACTGATTCAATACACTATTCCTTCCACTGACATCAGCAAAGGGGCATAATTCCTGTTACTGACATCAACATTCTTCCATTTACACCAATGTTGGGGCACTATTCCTCCCACTGACACCAACCACAGGGTACTATTCCTCCCACTGACGCCAATAATGGGGCACTATTCCTCCCACTGACACCAATAATGGGGCACTGTTTACTCCCACTGATGCCAGTACAATTTCATCTCCCAAATGTCCCCAAGTTTCAAAGTTCGAGCGCTGGCTTACCTCCAAATTTTGATATTTAAGCTGGCCTTCCCCCAAGTATCAAGGCCTGAGAGCTGCCCCCCCCCCCCCAACAAGTATTAAGGCCTGATAGCTGCACCCCCCCCCCCCCCACAACTATCAAGGCCTGAGAGCTGGTCTGTCCCCATGTTTCAAAGTCTTGAGTACTAGCCTGTCCTTGGTTTCCAAAGTCCATAAGCTGTTCCCGAGCTTCAAAGTCTGAAAGCTGGCCTTCTCTAGGTTTTAAAGTTCAGCAGCTGGGCTGCCCTGAATTTCAAAGTCAAAGAGCTGGTCTGCCTCGCTAGTTTTGAAGTCTGAAAGATGGCCTCCCCCAAGTATTAGTCTGAGAGGTGATCTTCCCCCAAGTATCAAAGACTGAGAAATGGCTTGTTCCTAAGTATCGAAGTCTGAGAGCTGACCTGTCCCCTAGTCTTGAAGTCCGAGAGGTGGCCTTACCCTGAGTATCAAAATCTGAGAAGCTGGTCTTCCCCCAGGTATCCTTGTCTGAGAAGCTGGCCTTCCCCCAGGTATCCTTGTCTGAGAAGCTGGCCTTCCTCCAGGTGTCCTTGTATGAGAAGCTGGCCTTCCTCCAGGTATCCTTGTCTGAGAAGCTGGCCTTCCCCCAGGCATCCTTGTATGAGAAGCTGGCCTTCCCCTAGGTATCCTTGTATGAGAAGCTGGCCTTCCCCCAGGTATCCTTGTATGAGAAGCTGGCCTTCCCCCAGGTATCCTCGTCTGAGAAGCTGGCCTTCCCACAGGTATCCTCGTCTGAGAATCTGGCCTTCCCCCAGGCATCCTTGTATGAGAAGCTGGCCTTCCCCTAGGTATCTTTGTATGAGAAGCTGGCCTTCCCCCAGGTATCCTTGTATGAGAAGCTGGCCTTCCCCCAGGTATCCTTGTATGAGAAGCTGGCCTTCCCCCAGGTATCCTCGTCTGAGAAGCTGGCCTTCCCACAGGTATCCTCGTCTGAGAATCTGGCCTTCCCCCAGGTATCCTTGTATGAGAAGCTGGCCTTCCCCCAGGTATCCTCGTCTGAGAAGCTGGACTTCCCCCAGGTGTCCTCGTCTGAGAAGCTGACCTTCCCCCAGGTATCCTCGTCTGAGAAGCTACCCTTCCCCCAGGTGTCCTCGTCTGAGAAGCTGGCCTTCCCCCAGGTGTCCTTGTCTGAGAAGCTGCCCTTCCCCCAGGTGTCCTCGTCTGAGAAGCTGCCCTTCCCCCAGGTATCCTCGTCTGAGAAGCTGGCCTTCCCCCAGGTATCCTCGTCTGAGAAGCTGACCTTCCCCCAGGTATCCTTGTCTGAGAAGCTGGCCTTCCCCCAGGTATCCTCGTCTGAGAAGCTGACCTTCCCCCAGGTATCCTCGTCTGAGAAGCTGGTCTTCCCCCAGGTATCCTTGTCAGAGAAGCTGGCCGTCCCCCAGGTATCCTCGTCTGAGAAGCTGCCCTTCCCCCAGGTATCCTCGTCTGAGAAGCTGGACTTCCCCCAGGTGTCCTCGTCTGAGAAGCTGACCTTCCCCCAGGTATCCTCGTCTGAGAAGCTGCCCTTCCCCCAGGTGTCCTCGTCTGAGAAGCTGCCCTTCCCCCAGGTGTCCTCGTCTGAGAAGCTGCCCTTCCCCCAGGTGTCCTCGTCTGAGAAGCTGGCCTTCCCCCAGGTATCCTCGTCTGAGAAGCTGACCTTCCCCCAGGTATCCTCGTCTGAGAAGCTGACCTTCCCCCAGGTATCCTCGTCTGAGAAGCTGCCCTTCCCCCAGGTATCCTTGTCTGAGAAGCTGGCCTTCCTCCAGGTAGCCACAAAATTGGTAAGACAGAGAATGTCAAACTGCAGTGACAGATATGAAACCCCCATCCTTCTCCTCCATTCAGTGTTAAATTTGTCAACTAAAACATTTTAGTCGACTAAATTAACCACTTCAGCCCCGGACCATTTGGCTGCCCAAAGACCAGAGCACTTTTTGCGATTCGGCACTGCGTCGCTTTAACTGACAATTGCGCGGTCGTGCGACACGGCTCCCAAACAAAATTGACGTCTTTTTTTCCCCACAAATAGAGCTTTCTTTTGGTGGTATTTGATCACCTCTGCGGTTTTTATTTTTTGCGCTATAAACAAATAGCGACAATTTTGAAAAAAAGCATTATTTTTTACTTTTTGCTATAATAAATATCCCCCAAAATATATAAAAAAACATATTTTTTTTCCTCAGTTTAGGCCAATACGTATTCTTCTACATATTTTTGGTAAAAAAAATCGCAATAAGCATTTATTGATTGGTTTACGCAAAAGTTATAGTATCTACAAAATAGGGGGTAGTTTTATGGCATTTTTATGAATAATTTTTTTTTTTTACTAGTAATGGTGGCGATCTGCGATTTTTATCGTGACTGCGACATGGCGGACAGATTGGACACTTTTGGCACGATTTTGGGACCATTCACATTTTATACAGAGATCAATGCGATTAAAAATGCATTGATGACTGTGTAAATGTGATTGGCAGTGAAGGGGTTAACCACTAGGTGGCGCTGTAGGGGTTAAGTGTGTCCTAGGGAGTGATTCTAACTGTGGGGGGGGGCGTGGCTATGTGTGACACGACACTGATCACCGCTCCCGATTACAGAGAGCGTGTGCAAACCGCTTCTTAAAGGGCAACGTACAGGTACGTTAATCTGCCTGTACATGCCCTTCTGCCGACGTATATCGGCGTGAGCCGGTCGGCAAGCGGTTATTACTATTTTAGTTGACTAAAACTAAAACAATTGAGATGACAAAAATACGACTAAAAATAAAATGCCATTTTAGTTTAAAAGATTAAGACTAAAACTAAACGAACACTGGTCTGTAGTGCATGTTCATACCTCAATACCATAAATAATAACATATTCGATTTTTCACTCCAGCAGTATATAATGAGTTTGGAAATTGTACAGAAATGTTAACTAATGCATTACAATTTAATTACACCCATTCGATTTTAGACGACTAGTCGAATAAAATGTACTGGAGATTTAGTCGACTAAATACGACACACCGACAGTGTAAGCCAGTGATAGATCCAATCTCTGAGCGGTGCAAAGACAGTGAATCCAGCCAGGAAGATGCATCTCTGGGTGAGGTGAAACATCTGGTAGGGGAAAAGGACACTATAACGAATACCACATGTGCGTGTAGCCGCCTTGACTTGATCGAACGATGGCCTTTTGTGTCTCCACCGAGTAGTCGGGAAACATGAGGAGTTTGGTGTTTTGGAAAGCAAGGTCCTTCTGCAGCTGTGCAGCACGAAGCACCTCATCCCCTACCCCTGAAATTAAGGAATTTGAGGATTAAAAGTGCGGGGTGGTGTCCCTAGGGGTCCAGGTTTGGGTGGGATGGGGTGAGCCCTTTCCACAGCATAGAAGGGCGAAAACTGAGCTCCAGGTAAAAGGGTGCGCAGCAGCTGCTCCACAAATTCAGTTGGACGGGGGACCTTCCACCCCTTCTGCAAGGCCCACTATGTGGAGGTTGTTTCTCCTATTGCGGTTCTCAGTGTCCTCAGCCTTGTATTCCAGAGCACGTAATTTAGTTTGCAGGGACCGGAGACTATTGGTGTCCTCAGCATGGCCCAGGTGCTGTTCTGCAGCTGGGACCTCACTTTGTCCATGTCTTGCCTAAACAGTCCCACATCCAGCTGTACAGCATCTACTTTAGTTGTCAGCGTGGTTATAGAGGCCTGGCAGTTGACAATAGCAGCCAGGACCTCAGCTAGACCCGGCTGGGAAAAGACAGGGACACCAGAGCCGCTGCTTGCACCTCACCACCTGCCACCAAGATGGAGCCCACCATGCTGGAGGGGACACCGGAGCAGCTGCTTGCACCTCGCAACCTGCCACCAAGATGGGGCCCGCCGTGCTGGAGGGAACACCGGACCAGCTGCTTGCACCTCACCACCTGCCACCAAGATGGGGCCCACCGTGCTGGAGGGGACACCGGAGCAACTGCTTGCACCTCGCAACCTGCCACCAAGATGGGGCCCGCCGTGCTGGAGGGAACACCGGAGCAGCTGCTTGCACCTCACCACCTGCCACCAAGATGGGGCCCGCCGTGCTGGAGGGGACACCAGAGCCGCTGCTTGTACCTCACCACCTGCCAACAAGATGGGGCCCGCCGTGCTGGAGGGGACACCGGAGCAGCTGCTTGCACCTCACCACCTGCCAACAAGATGGGGCCCGCCGTGCTGGAGGGGACACCGGAGCAGCTGCTTGCACCTCACCACCTGCCACCAAGATGGGGCCCACCGTGCTGGAGGGGACACCAGAGCCGCTGCTTGTACCTCACCACCTGCCACCAAGATGGAGCCCGCGGTGCTGGAGGGGACACCAGAGCCGCTGCTTGCACCTCACCACCTGCCACCAAGATGGGGCCCACCGTGCTAGAGGGGACACCGGAACAGCTGCTTGCACCTCGCCACCTGCCACCAAGATGGGGCCTGCCGTGCTGGAGGGGACACCGGAGCAGCTGCTTGCACCTCACCACCTGCCACCAAGATGGGGCCCACCGTGCTGGAGGGGACACCAGAGCCGCTGCTTGTACCTCACCACCTGCCACCAAGATGGAGCCCGCGGTGCTGGAGGGGACACCAGAGCCGCTGCTTGCACCTCACCACCTGCCACCAAGATGGGGCCCACCGTGCTAGAGGGGACACCGGAACAGCTGCTTGCACCTCACCACCTGCCACCTAGATGGGGTAAGGACCAACCCCCATATAGTGGCGGGGGGGGGGATATGGTAGTGCCGCCCCTCCCAAAAAAATAAAAATAAAAAACAGCCGCCAACTGGCGAGTGGTGAAAGGACTTGTGTTGGTGTTTTTATTTGCATTTCACTTGTTTGGTGTTGAGTAATTGGGGGTATTAATCTACCACAGGCAGGAAAATATTCCGTTTCCTGCCCGTGGTTCTGAAGAAGACTCTTGTTGCTCGTATGTGGACAATACTTTCTTCATGTAGGAGGCATGTAGTCATCATTTCAGATCTTCTACGTTTCTCCTAAAATAAATGAGGTGACTAACAGTCTCCAGCTCAGTGAATAATTTCGGTAAAGCTATTTTTGGTTTAAAATAATATCTTTAAATGCATTTGCACTGGGACTCCCGGCACCACTTTACAGCCCATGTTAGAGTTCAGATCTCAAAAAGCCTTCAAATGTCAAGCCAAAAAAATAATGGATCATGAGGGGGGGGGGAATGATTTTGTCTCAAATGGTAAAACTGTGGTTGAAAGTTTGCTTGCTGTACTTTACAAATACCTTCAGAGTGGGGGCAATATGATAGGCTCGCCCAATCCCTTTAGGAATACCAACTGAAGAAAGCAATGATTGGATACATTAGAAAAGATCACGCGCCCTGCTGACTGGAGAGCTCTAGCTCTTACTCTAGCAAGAGGTAGGTTGGATCTCTGCGGAAAGACCACTGCTTCCACAGAGAACAAGAGTCCTGCAGGGAGGAGATAGACTTTTCTACTCAGGTTGTGGCTGCTTTTTGAAGAAAACAATTGTAAAGCTTGGTACACACTACAGTTTTTTTTATTTGTGCAACCTCAAGGGTTGCAAAAAAAAAAAACAAAACTGTCAGCTCAAGGTTAGTACAGTTATTTACCCCGCTGAGCTATTGTGTTCTGAAACACTCCGATCAGCACTCTCTGCCATTGGTTGAGAGCGCTGATCGGGAGTCGGACGGCTGCTGGTTCTCCAGCATGGACATCCGACAGACTAACATACACACTGGCCCAAATGTTGGCCAGTATTTTTTGTACCGGCAAATGTCTGCCGACGTTCTGCCCGTTTGTACAGGGCTTAAGGCGGCACCTTTAAATGGATTTAGCTGGTTTAAACTGAAAGGTCAGTTTGGGCTTTAACCAGTTCCTGCCTACCCACAGTACATTTAATGCAGGCAGGAAGCACGGGCTGAATCACGTACGTGTACACCGTCACCAGCTGTTGGGCGCACTGTGCTTAGTATTGTGATGCTGTGATTGGCCCACAGCTATCACTTGGCACCTGGGCCAATCACAGCACCCTGTACCATGTGATAGCTGTGGGCCAATCACGGACCACAATTGTAATCACAGCTGTTATGAATTAAATCAAAGTTATATGTAATAACAGCAATCAAAGTGTAAAAAAAATCCCTTCACTGGCTTCCCATACCCCACCGTATAAAATTCAAAATGCTAACCACAACATACAAGGCTAGCCACAACATCGCCCCCAGCTACATCACCAACCTAATCTGCGGATATCGCCCCCTCCGCTCCTCCCATGACCTCCTGCTCTCTAGCTCCCTTGTTACCTCCTCTCATGCTCGCCTTCAGGACTTCTCCAGAGCCTCTCCCATCCTCTGGAATTCCCTGCCCTGGTATATTATTATTATTATTATATGAGATTTATATAGTGCCAACAGTTTACGCAGTGCTTTACAATGTATAGGGGGGACAACACAATTACATTACAGTTCAATACAAAAGGTACAGGAGGGCCCTGCTCGTAGAGCTTACATTCTAAAGGAATATATATCGGTATATCCGATCAGCCCCTAACCTGTCCACCTTTAGGAGATCCCTGAAAACTCACTTATTCAGGGAAGCCTATCCCACACCCACCTAACAACTGTCCCTTGAGCCACACCCATCAAATCATTCCCCGCATCTATTACCTTCTGTACCACCACCCCCTCCCTTTAGAATGTAAGCTCTACGAGCCGGGCCCTCCTGTCCCTTCTGTATTGAACTGTACTGTAATGGTGATGTCCCCCCTCTACATTGTAAAGAGCTGCGTAAACTGTTGGCACTATATAAATTGTGTATAATAATAATAATAATAGTAGTAATAATAAATAATTAAAATAATAATAATAATAATAAATAATAATACATAATTAAAAATAATAATAATACTAATAATAAATAATTAAATAATAATAATAAATCTGATGATGAAAGTATGTAAAGAAATGTTTAAAAACAAAAAACAAATTCATAATAATTTTTTTTCCACATTTTTTATTATTATTATTTATTTATTTTTTTTACATTTTGGCACCAGTATCTCTGATCACCGCCACACCAGTCATATGACGACGCTGTACTGCCCTGGTGATCTAATGTAAAAAAAAAAAAAAAAAATTGTGAAAAAAACACATTTAATTTCTTCATTTTCCAAAACATTGGGGTTGATTTACTAAAACTGAAGCACTCACAATCTGGTGCAGCTTTGCAATGGTAGCCAATCAGCTTTTAACTAACTCCAGGTTGTTCAATTAATCCCTTGCCACCCAGGCCAATTCTGACATTTCTCTCCTACATGTAAAAATCATCATTTGCTAGAAAATTATTTAGAACCCCCAAACATTATATATGTTTTTTTTATTTTAGCAGAGACCCCTAGAAAATAAAATGGCGGCTGTTGTAACTTTATCTCGCACGGTATTTGCACAGCCATTTTCAAACGTGTTTTTTTGGGGGGAAAAAAAACTTTCATGCATTAAAAAAAACAAAACGTAAAGTTAGCCCAATTTGTTTGCATAATGTGGAAGATGATGTTACGCCGAGTAAATAGATTACCTAACATGTCACGCTTCAAAATTGCGCACGCTCATGGAATGGCGCCAAACTTCGGTACTTAAAAATCCCCATTGGCGATACTTTTTAAAAAATTTTAACAGGTTACAGTTACAGTTACAGAGGAGGTCTAGGGCTAGAATTATTGCTTTCGCTCTACCGATCGCGGTGATACTCCACATGTGTGGTTTAACGCCGTTTACATATGTGGGCGCGACTTACATATGCGTTCTCTTCTGCCAGCGAGCACACGGGGACAGGGGCGCTTTAAACTTTTTTTTTTTTTTTATTGTTAATTTTACTTTTATTTTTCTATTTTGATGCTTTCTTTTTACATCTTTTTTTGATAACTTTTATTCCTATTACAAGGAATGTAAACATCCCTTGTATAGGAATAGGGCATGACAGCACCTCTTTACAATGAGATCTGGGGGTCAATAAGTCCCCACAACTCTCCTCTAGGCTGGGAAGCCTAAAAACAAACAAACAAAAAAAAAAAAGCAATGTTGGCCTACCAGCCGAGGCGGTGGCATTTTTTTCAAATGCAGAGACTTCATAACATCGCGTCCAGCCTCAGAAAGGTCATAGAGACTTCCGGGGACCATCTGGCCCGCTGGATTCTCTATGGTAAATTTCCGGAGCTGGGCGATTCCTTTTCCGGCTCGCCGATTGAGGCACTGGAGGGCGGCGGGAGGGAGGGGGTGGGGGGACGTTCCAACAAATCCAACAATTTCAAAGTTGGATTTGGTGTGAAATGGAGGCTAAAACCTGGAAGCTGATTGGTTTCTGGCAGAATAAGATTTTCCACTTTCCAGTTTTAGTAAATAACCCCCATTGTGACAAAAAATTAAAAAACTCGCCATGCCTCTTACCTTGGACTGTCTACTTTCCCAAAAGAGGGTCATTTGGGGGGGGGTATTTTGTTACTGTCCTGGGGTTTCAGGGGCCTCAAGAAATGAGATCCCTTCACTGGAACTAAGGGGCCAAGTCCAACCCCTGAAAAACAACCCCCCACACCATAATCCCCCCTCCACCAAATGATTTGGACCAGTGCACAAAGCAAGGTCCATAAAGACATGGATGAGCGAGTTTGGGGTGGAGGAACTTGACTGGCCAGCACAGAGTCCTGACCTAAACCCGAAAGAACACCTTTGGGATAATTTAGAGCGCAGACTTCAAGCCAGGCCTTCTTGTCCAACATCAGTGCCTGACCTCACAAATGCTCTTCTGGAAGAATGGTCAAACATCCCCATAGACACCCTCCTAAACCTTGTGGACGGCCTTCCCAGAAGAGTTGAAGCTGTTATAGCTGCAAAGGGTGGGGCCAACTCAATATTGAACCCTACGGACTAAGACTGGGATGTCATTAAAGTTCATGTGTGTGTAAAGGCAGGTGTCCCAATACTTTTGACAATATATTATACATCACAGACCTCAGATCAGCCTCGGACCTGTACTTTTTTTTTTAGGAAAGCAGGGTACCGATGAAGACATACAGGTGGACTCTATTAGTGACATCAGGGAGGTTAGCGGGAAAGGTTTTGTATTGGCAACGAGCGCCGGTGCAAACGTGTGTCAGAGGATGCCGGCGACTGATGAATTTTTTTTTTTTTTGGGTTCTCCATCCTACAACAATATTTACAATTGTCATCCTCAGTTGTGACTCTCGGGATAACGATATGATAATGGCGATAATAACTAAAGGAAACCTTCTCATTTCTGTCTGTGTTCCTGGCTAGGATCCCAATCTGTGGGTATATATTTATATATCTGCCATGCGGAGAGCACGGAATGCGTGGGACGGCTGCGCAAACATTTTTTTTTAATTAAATAAGCTTGAAACAAGCTCAATGCCATGTGACATCAATTTTCTTTTGGCCATTGTGGTCCTCAGTTAGGATATAAAACATGAAAGACTCAGAAGTGTCACCTTAGTCATGCAGGTCAAGGTGACCATGTCTCTGAAAAGCCTCCATATCCTCACTTCAGCCAGCGAGAATACCTGGCATTTCCAGGTATGAAGGAGCGACCGACTCCACTATGGTGGCGCCCTGGCCAAGCAGACAAAAAACGAGTCCCGAGTACTGTCACACGGCCAAGTGAAATAATTTACTAAACTTGAAATAACTAAACTAAATATTATTATCCGATGGTCATTACGGATTCCCTCTATTTATTCCATATACAGTGGAACCTTGGATTACAAACATAATCCGTTCCAGGAGAATGCTTGTAATCCAAAGCACTCGCATATCAAAGCGAGTTTCCCCATAGAAGTCAATGGAAACTAAGATAATTCGTTCTGCATTGACTTTTATTACATGCAATACCCCATGTGGCCAGAGGTGGGGGGGGCGCCGGAGAGCTTCGGGACAGCTCGGCTGAACTCGGAAAGGCTCGGGAACGTAGTATTTCTGAGTGTTTCTGAGTCATTCCAAGTATTTCCGAACGGCTTCAAACCGTTCCGAGTGTCCCCGGCGCCCCCGAACCTCTGGCCAAATGCGCCCCCCACACCGCCCAGTGCTTAGCTTGAATTCTGCTCATTTTGCGAGACAACACTCGCAAACCGAGTCAGAATTTTTTTTAAAAAGTTGCTCGTCTTTCAAAAAGCTCGTTACCCGCGTTACTCGTAAACCAAGGTTCCACTGTATGCATTAATTTGTCTATTCCTATAGTTAGCTAGTCTATCAAACTCTGATAGTTACGGTTGATAGCACAATAATATAAGGTTAGCTATGAAAACAAACACACTGCTTAATAAAACAATGTCTTATTTATTTCCCAAGAAAATAGGAAAATGTTAACATGAAAACACTAAAGGAAAATATTATAGAGCACATAACAAAAGAACATCAAATATACTTATCACAAGGCTGTCCTCTAGATATTGTCTCGTCAGCTGGGATCAAAAATGGTAGAAGAGAGAGTCATGAGGCTCAGAGAGCCATTAGGCACGAGCCAAGAGCGAAAAGGGACGAATTCCCTCCTGTGTGCACTTTTTACACATTCATTCAGACCCACTAGCTTCCTGTCCAATGAGATATTGCCAAGAGGTAATCCTTTTAATATATATTTCTGTCCGTCCTACTGTATTAGTCTCTAGGGGCAGCATTGTCCATGTATCATGTCTATGCATCCTGGATCAATCTTCAATGCCTTTGATCTCTGTAACCCACCTTCATCAATTATCCTGCCAGCCATGGCCTTCTTTGAAGCTCGCTTGCAGAGCGTTATCATACCAGACGGTCAGGAGCCAAGCTTTTCTTCAACCTCGCTTCTTTAGATGAATAATCTGATATGCTACAAAGCTTTGATGTGCAGCTTGTTACATTCCAGACAAACCCCCCCAAGAATGCGAAGGTCTGGTATAGCCATAGTTCATATTTCAAACACCTCTTGTATTTATGAAATAAAACATGTTGCCTTCAAACACCAAGAGAGTGACATCGCTACTCTCCCGGCTCGCTGACCTCCGCCCCATCTACAGGGTGGCAAGGGACCCCATAAGATGAGTTTATGGGGGTAGGGTGATCTGTTTTCTAGGGATGCTGTCCAGGTGACGTAAATTAGAAAATTTGTAAATCCAAAAATAAGAATGAAAATCCGAAAATTCTAAAGAACGATAATCCGAAAATAAGAACGAAATTTCGAAAACCCGAAAATTCTAAATAATAACTAATAATAACTATTTTTATCAAATTATAGGTAATGGAATTTCCTTACAAAAATGATACAAATTTTATTTGGATACAGTGTTGCAATGACCGCGCAATTACCAGGAAAAATAGCGGAGTGCCGCATAATAAAAAATGGCCTGGTCGTGAAGGGGGGTAAAACCTTCTGGAGCTGAAGCGGTTGATAGCCTGATTGTGTTGCTATTTAACTCCAGCTTACCTCAACCCCGGAGAAGTTTCAACCGTTCCCGACTCTATGCAGTTTTAACCACTTAATGACCACCCAACAGCAGTTTTACTGCGACAGGGCGGCCGCTGTGCACAGGATCATGTATATATATATATACACACGTGATTCTGCACTTGCGGGTATCGGGCTTCACCAGCGGCTCGCTCCCACTGGGAAATTTCACAGTGGAAGCTTATCTGTGGGTATAGCAAACTCGATGTTCACCGAGCACCCACCAATCATCCGGTACACAGGCAGAACTCTGCCAATGTTAACAAGGCAGATCGCCGTTCTGTCAGTAAGCAAGGCATGGATCCTCTGTCTCTGCAAAGCACCTCCCCCACAAGTACACAAACACTGGCTAGGCACACAGTTAACCCTTTGATCGCCCTCTGACGTTAACCACTTCCCAGCCAATGTCATTAGTACAGTGACAGTGCATATTTTTTGCAATTGGTATTAGTGTCACTGGTCCCCAAAAAGCGTCAGTTAGTGTCTGATTTGTCCGCCGCAATACTGCAGTCTCACTGCAAAGCTACTGGCATTTTTATAATGTTATTTTAACGTCCAGTGTGCATGGAGCCAAAAATCGCGTTCAGGAGTCGTTTTTCTGACCACGCCAAACGCTGATAAACGCTCAAAAACGTGGCTCACCAGCGTTTTTTAACGTTTTTGATCCATTGAAAAAAAAAATAAACACTAAAAAACAAAAAACGCTAATAAACACTATTACAAAAACGTTAAAAAAAAGTTGAAAGACTCGCTGCAAAGCTACTGGCGTTTTTATATTATTTTAACGCCCAGTGTGCGCGGAGCCTTATGGCGTTCAGAAAACAGCCCATAAACTCCACTGCTGATAAACATCCAAAAACGTCCCATGTGTACTGGGGAGTTTATGGGCTGTTTAAAAAAAAACGCCCAAACTCCCAAAAAAACGGGCGTTTATGAGCTCCAGTGTGCATGGAGCCTAAGGCTGGGCTCACATATATGCGAAATCGGATGCGTTTTTACTCGCTTTTGCATAGTATGTGAATGTGAACAGCTCTCCATGGAGCCGGTTCACACATGTCCGGGGGCAGCAGCGGTGCGTTTTTTGGGTGCAAATTCCGGCAAAAATTTGCACCTGAATCGCAGTGAACAGAAGGGCACCGGAACCCGGACTACAAACCGCAGCCGGACATGTGTGAACCTGGCCCGAATGCAAAGAGCAATAAACTACTGCTGGGTTTTTTTTTTTATGACTTTAGAACAAAAATGTATTTGTGATAACCTGTAAAAGGGGAAAATCATTTTTTATTTATTTTTTGCACTCATAATTCACCTCGATGGTAATCTGGATACAATAGAAGGATCGTGCTGAAAATTGGAGTGACTGTGAGAAAGGTCATCCCGCACCAGAACATGGGTGGTGCTCCTTCTGCTCCGGGGGGAACTTCTATTGAAATATTTGGCCGGAGCGGAGAAAACTATTGTCATGGAAATGACCGCTCACTGCAACGACGCCTGCACAGAATACAAAGTAGCTATTACTATATTAACAGCAACAATGTTTTAAAAGGGAATGTACGAAACTGGAAGAGCAAAACTGTCTTTGGAACAACGGCTTCCCATCTTAAAGGGCTTGTTCACACGGGCATTCGAGTGGTGTGGGGGGTGTGTGTGTTGGGGGGGGGGGGGGGGTGGAGCAGGCGATTGAGCCGCAGAGGGAAACAAATTAAAAAAAAAAACCTAATGAAAGAAAACAAATGCAGTCACCACATATAATGTTTGGTAAGCTACGCTATATTAAATTTTTGGTTTTGGGATTAATAAAAAAATTAAGAAAACACACTATATTGTCAAAAGTATTGGGACGCCTGCCTTTACACGCACATGAACTTTAATGGCATCCCAGTCTTAGTCTGTAGGGTTCAATGTTGAGTTGGCTCCGCCCTTTGCAGCTATAACAGCTTCAACTCTTCTGGGAAGGCCGTCCACAAGGTTTAGGAGTGTGTCTATGGGAAGGTTTGACCATTCTTCCAGAAGAGCATTTGTGAGGTCAGGCACTGATGTTGGATGAGAAGGCCTGGCTCGCAGCCCCCCCACCTGCACACCCGTCCGCCAGGTCGCCCACCCGCTCTACAGAATGGAAGAGGAGGGGAGGCTAGATCTGCTCCACCTCCTCCCCATGTCCCTGTGTGTCCACCCACAAACTCCGCGTTTGCCAATCCTGTGGTTGTGAAGGGGTTTTGTGGGTGGGAGTTTCGAAGCGGTGCACACCATGTCCCTGACAGAGACTCTGGAGAAGAGCCAGCCTCAGGTGAGTGAACTCTCCCCCCTCCCTCTTCCTTCCTTCCATGTGCCATAGTGATCCTTCCTGCCTTCCATGTGCCATAGTAATCCTTCCTGCCTCCCATGTGCCACAGCGATCCTTCCTTCCTGCCTTCCATGTTACATAGTCACATAGTTAATAATTTGTATCACAGTAGTTACATACTTAGTCAATTTGAAAAAAGACACAAGTCCATCTACACAATCCTATACCCACAGTTGATCCAGAGGAAGGCTAAAAACCCCAGAAAAGGAAAGAATTCCTTCCTGATCCCAGAGAGGCCATCAGATATTCCCTGGATCTACTTTACCTATAAATGTCAGTATCCAGTTATATTATGTGGATTTAGGAAAGAATCCAGGCCTTTTTTAAAGCAATCTACTGAGCTGGCCAGAACCACCTCTGGAGGGAGTCTATTCCACATTTTCACAGCTCTTACTGTGAAGAAACCTTTCCGTATTTGGAGATGAAATCTTTTTTCCTCTAGACGTAAAGAGTGCCCCCTTGTCCTCTGTGATGACCTTAACCACTTGCCGCCCACCTACCATCATATGACGGCGAGGCGGTGCAGCTCTCGCTCTGGGTGGACGTCATATGACGGCTTCCCAGAACGGCCGCACTCGTGCGGGTGCACGCATCGCGGCAGTCGTGGCCGCGCCATGTTGCTAGGACCGCGGCTCTTTGACCATTTGATCGGCTGTGTCCAATCACAGCCGGTCACATATAAACAGGGAGATGCCGGTAATCGGCTCTCCTCGCCTCACACTGACAGAGTATGTGGAGAGGAGAGCTGATCAGCGGCATCTCCTCGCAGAGGACATCTAGGTATGTAATCAGGGAACTGATCATCAGTGCCCTGATTACAATAAAGCCCCCAAAGTGCCAGCAATAAGTGCCCACAAGTTCCAGCAATCAGTGGTAATTAGTGATGCCAGTCAGTACTGGCTATCAGTGCTGCCCATCAATGCCACCCATAAAAGCCTATCAGTGCCACCTATCTGTGCCCACCAGTGTCGCCTATCTGTGCCCACCAGTGCCACCCAGTGTCGCCTATCAGTGCTCATCAGTGCCACATATTAATGCCCATAAGTGCGGCATATTCGTGCCTCCTCATCAGTGCCACCTAATCAGTGCCCATAAGTGCCACCTCATCAGTGCCGCCTCATCAGCGCCCATCAATAAAGGAGAAACATTACTTATTTACAAAATACAGAAATGCTAAAAACATTTTTTTTTTTTTTTTAGGAGAGAATTAAAAACCCAGAAGTGATTAAATACCATCAAAAGAAAGCTCTGTGTGTGAGGAAAATTATAAAAATGTCACATGGTTACAGTGTAGCATGACAGCGCAATTGTTATTCAAAGTGTGACAGCGCTGAAAGCTGAAAAATGGCCTGGGCAGGAAGGGGGTGAAAGTGCCCGATATTGAGGTGGAAAAACGTAACACCAAGTTCACTATATGGACCCCTTATGTATTTATACATGTTGATCATATCCCCCCTTAATCTCCTCTTCTCAAGAGGGAATAGATTCAGTTCCTCTAATCTTTCCTCATAGCGGAGCTCCTCCATGCCTCTTATCAGTTTGGTTGCCCTTCTCTGCACTTTCTCCAGTTCCCTGATATCCTTTTTGAGAACTGGAGCCCAAAACTGAACTGAATATTCCAAATGAGGTCTTACTAATGATTTGTACAGATGATATCTCTCTCTCTGGAGTCCATACCTCTCTTATACAAGAAAGGACTTTGCTCGCTTTGGAAACTGCAGCTTGGCGTTGCATGCTATTATTTAGCTTATGATCTACCAAAACCCCCAGATCCTTCTCCACTACGAATCCCCCCAGATCCTTCTCCACTACAAATCCCCCCAGATCCTTCTCCACTATGGATCCCCCCAGATCTTTTATCACTACGGATCCCCCCAGATCCTTCTCCACTACAGATCCCCCCAGGTCCTTCTCCACTACGGATCCCCTCAGACCCAGATCCTTCTCCACTATGGATCCCCCAGATCCTTCTCCACTACGGATCCCCCAGATCCTTCTCCACTACGGATCCCCCAGATCCTTCTCCACTACAGATCCCCCAGATCCTTCTCCACTATGGATCTCCCCAGATCCTTCTCCACTACGAATCCCCCCAGATCCTTCTCCACTACGAATCCCCCCAGATCCTTCTCCACTATGGATCCCCCCAGATCCTTCTCCACTATGGATCTCCTCAGATCCTTCTCCACTATGGATCTCCTCAGATCCTTCTCCACTACGAATCCCCCCAGATCCTTCTCCACTACGGATCCCCTCAGACCCAGATCCATCTCCATTACGGTTCCCCCCAGATCTTTCTCCACTACGAATCCCCCCAGATCTTTCTCCACTACGAATCCCCCCAGATCTTTCTCCACTACGAATCCCCCCAGATCCTTCTCCACTACGAATCCCCCCAGATCTTTCTCCACTATGAATCCCCCCAGATCCTTCTCCACTACGAATCCCCCCAGATCCTTCTCCACTACTGATCCCCTCAGACCCAGATCCTTCTCCACTACGGATCCCCCCAGATCCTTCTCCACTACGAATCCCCCCAGATCCTTCTCCACTACGGATCCCCCCAGACCCAGATCCTTCTCCACTACGGATCCCCCAGATCCTTCTCCACTACCAATCCCCCCAGATCCTTCACCACTACGAATCCCCCCAGATCCTTCTCCACTACGAATCCCCCCAGATCCTTCTCCACTACGGATCCCCCCAGATCCTTCTCCACTTCGAATCCCCCCAGATCCTTCTCCACTACGGATCCCCCCAGATCCTTCTCCACTACGGATCCCCCCAGATCCTTCTCCACTATGGATCCCCCAGATCCTTCTCCACTACGGATCCCCCCAGATCCTTCTCCACTACGAATCCCCCCAGATCCTTCTCCGCTACGAATCCCCCCAGATTCTTCTCCACTACAAATCCCTCCAGATCTTTCTCCACTAGGAATCCCCCCAGATCCTTCTCCACTATGAATCCCCCCAGATCCTTCACTACGAATCCCCCCAGATCCTTCTCCACTACGAATCCCCCCAGATCCTTCTCCACTACGGATCCCCCCAGATCTTTCTCCACTACGAATCCCCCCAGATCCTTCTCCACTACGGATCCCCTCAGACCCAGATCCTTCTCCACTACGGATCCCCCCAGATCCTTCTCCACTACGGATCCCCCCAGATCCTTCTCCACTACGAACCCCCCCAGATCCTTCTCTACTACGGATCCCCTCAGATACTTCTCCACTACGGATCCCCCCAGATCCTTCTCCACTACGGATCACCCCAGATCCTTCTCCACTACGAATCCCCCCAGATCCTTCTCCACTACAAATCCCCCAGATCCTTCTCCACTACAGATCCCCCCAGATCCTTCTCCACTACTAATCCCCCCAGATCCTTCTCCACTACGAATCCCCCCAGATCCTTCTCCACTACGGATCCCCTCAGACCCAGATCCTTCTCCACTAAGAATCCCCCCAGATCCTTCTCCACTATGAATCCCCCCAGATCCTTCTCCACTACGAATCACCCCAGATCCTTCTCCACTACGAATCCCCCAAGATCCTTCTCCACTACGAATCCCCCCAGATCCTTCTCCACTACGAATCCCCCCAGATCCTTCTCCACTAGGAATCCCCCCAGATCCTTCTTCACTACGGATCCCCCAGATCCTTCTCCACTACGAATCACCCCAGATCCTTCTCCACTACGGATCCCCCCAGATCCTTCTCCACTACGGATCCCCCCAGATCCTTCTCCACTACGGATCCCCCCAGATCCTTCTCCACTATAGATCCCCCCAGTTGTACTCCCTCTAGTATGTATGATGCATGCATATTCTTATAAATAGAAAATGACTATGCTGTGCTATCTCCTAACATTAGTTCCAACAAATACTTTTAAAGTGCCGACTTTACAATGATGAGAATAATAATAATAATAATAATAATAATAATAATAAAAAGTGATAAGCTAACAAAAGTTATAATATATTCCAAAACTGTATATAGAGTTTTTTGATTGCTGTGATGATAAATTCTGTGATAAGTGTCACATTCCACAGACAAAATACAAATAATAAGGAAACTAATAAAAGTTAACTATATGGTGCCACAAACGTGAATCATAAAGTGCGTGATGCATGCTTGTTTGTACAAGCTGCTGACACATATGAATCCCCCCAGATCCTTCTCCACTACAGATCCCCCCAGATCCTTCTCCACTACAGATCCCCCCAGATCCTTCTCCACTACGGATCCCCCCCAGATCTTTCTCCACTACGAATCCCCCAGATCCTTCTCCACTACGAATCCCCCCAGATCCTTCTCCACTACGAATCCCCCCAGATCCTTCACCACTACAGATCCCCCCAGATCCTTCTCCACTACGGATCCCCCCAGATCCTTCTCCACTACGAATCCCCCCAGATCCTTCTCCACTACGAATCCCCCCAGATCTTTCATCACTACGGATCCCCCAGATCCTTCTCCACTACAGATCCCCCAGATCCTTCTCCACTACGGATCCCCCCAGACCCAGATCCTTCTCCACTACGGATGCCCCAGATCCTTCTCCACTACGGATCCCCCAGATCCTTCTCCACTACGGATCCCCCCCAGATCCTTCTCCACTACGGATCCCCCAGATCCTTCTCCACTACGGATCCCCCCAGATCCTTCTCCACTACAGATCCCCCAGATCCTTCTCCACTACAGATCCCCCCAGATCCTTCTCCACTACGGATCCCCCCAGACCTAGATCCTTCTCCACTATGGATCCCCCAGATCCTTCTCCACTACGGATCCCCCAGATCCTTCTCCACTACGAATCCCCCCAGATCCTTCACCACTACAGATCCCCCCAGATCCTTCTCCACTACGGATCCCCCCAGATCCTTCTCCACTACGAATCCCCCCAGATCCTTCTCCACTATGAATCCCCCCAGATCTTTCATCACTACGGATCCCCCCAGATCCTTCTCCACTACAGATCCCCCCAGATCCTTCTCTACTACGGATCCCCCCAGACCCAGATCCTTCTCCACTACGGATCCCCCCAGATCCTTCTCCACTACGAATCCCCCCAGATCCTTCTCCACTACGGATCCCCCCAGATCCTTCTCCACTACGGATCCCCCCAGATCCTTCTCCACTACGAATCCCCCCAGATCCTTCTCCACTACGGATCCCCCCAGACCCAGATCCTTCTCCACTACAGATCCCCCCAGATCCTTCTCCACTACGAATCCCCCCAGATCCTTCTCCACTACGGATCCCCTCAGACCCAGATCCTTCTCCACTAAGAATCCCCCCAGATCCTTCTCCACTATGAATCCCCCCAGATCCTTCTCCACTACGAATCACCCCAGATCCTTCTCCACTACGAATCCCCCAAGATCCTTCTCCACTACGAATCCCCCCAGATCCTTCTCCACTACGAATCCCCCCAGATCCTTCTCCACTAGGAATCCCCCCAGATCCTTCTTCACTACGGATCCCCCCAGATCCTTCTCCACTACGAATCACCCCAGATCCTTCTCCACTACGGATCCCCCCAGATCCTTCTCCACTACGGATCCCCCCAGATCCTTCTCCACTATAGATCCCCCCAGTTGTACTCCCTCTAGTATGTATGATGCATGCATATTCTTATAAATAGAAAATGACTATGCTGTGCTATCTCCTAACATTAGTTCCAACAAATACTTTTAAAGTGCCGACTTTACAATGATGAGAATAATAATAATAATAATAATAATAATAATAAAAAGTGATAAGCTAACAAAAGTTATAATATATTCCAAAACTGTATATAGAGTTTTTTGATTGCTGTGATGATAAATTCTGTGATAAGTGTCACATTCCACAGACAAAATACAAATAATAAGGAAACTAATAAAAGTTAACTATATGGTGCCACAAACGTGAATCATAAAGTGCGTGATGCATGCTTGTTTGTACAAGCTGCTGACACATATGAATCCCCCCAGATCCTTCTCCACTACAGATCCCCCCAGATCCTTCTCCACTACGGATCCCCCCCAGATCTTTCTCCACTACGAATCCCCCAGATCCTTCTCCACTACGAATCCCCCCAGATCCTTCTCCACTACGAATCCCCCCAGATCCTTCACCACTACAGATCCCCCCAGATCCTTCTCCACTACGGATCCCCCCAGATCCTTCTCCACTACGAATCCCCCCAGATCCTTCTCCACTACGAATCCCCCCAGATCTTTCATCACTATGGATCCCCCAGATCCTTCTCCACTACAGATCCCCCAGATCCTTCTCCACTACGGATCCCCCCAGACCCAGATCCTTCTCCACTACGGATGCCCCAGATCCTTCTCCACTACGGATCCCCCAGATCCTTCTCCACTACGGATCCCCCCAGATCCTTCTCCACTACGGATCCCCCAGATCCTTCTCCACTACGGATCCCCCCAGATCCTTCTCCACTACAGATCCCCCCAGATCCTTCTCCACTACAGATCCCCCCAGATCCTTCTCCACTACGGATCCCCCCAGACCTAGATCCTTCTCCACTATGGATCCCCCAGATCCTTCTCCACTACGGATCCCCCAGATCCTTCTCCACTACGAATCCCCCCAGATCCTTCACCACTACAGATCCCCCCAGATCCTTCTCCACTACGAATCCCCCCAGATCCTTCTCCACTACGAATCCCCCCAGATCCTTCTCCACTATGAATCCCCCCAGATCTTTCATCACTACGGATCCCCCCAGATCCTTCTCCACTACAGATCCCCCCAGATCCTTCTCTACTACGGATCCCCCCAGACCCAGATCCTTCTCCACTACGGATCCCCCCAGATCCTTCTCCACTACGGATCCCCCCAGATCCTTCTCCACTACGAATCCCCCCAGATCCTTCTCCACTACGGATCCCCTCAGACCCAGATCCTTCTCCACTACAGATCCCCCCAGATCCTTCTCCACTACGGATCCCCTCAGACCCAGATCTTTCTCCACTACGAATCCCCCCAGATCCTTCACCACTACGGATCCCCCCAGATCCTTCTCCACTACGAATCCCCCCAGATCCTTCTCCACTACGGATCCCCCCCAGTTGTACTCCCTCTAGTATGTATGATGCATGCATATTCTTATAAATAGAAAATGACTATGCTGTGCTATCTCCTAACATTAGTTCCAACAAATACTTTTAAAGTGCCGACTTTACAATGATGAGAATAATAATAATAATAATAATAAAAAGTGATAAGCTAACAAAAATTATAATATAATCCAAAACTGTATATAGAGTTTTTTGATTGCTGTGATGATAAATTCTGTGATAAGTGTCACATTCCACAGACAAAATAAAAATAATAAGGAAACTAATAAAAGTCAACTATATGGTGCCACAAACGTGAATCATAAAGTGCGTGTCTTCCTCAGACACGCGATGAGCCCTGTGTCGTCACATGTAGGGCAGGGGCCAGGACGGGGCCAGGACGGTGGAGGAGCTCGGATACATGCTTGTTTGTACAAGCTGCTGACACATACAAGTGTGGAAGTCATTTGGAGAGGAATCCTATACTTAATGCCTTTATAGTTTGGTGCGCTGGAAGCACCTAAAATGTCATCAGCGAGCAGTCTGGATCCACACAGCTAACTTAGAATCCTTGATGTGATTCACCTGCGTGTTTGACCGAACTTAATTGCGAGGTCACACGCTCTAAGGTGAGTGGCCATTGCCAGAGGAAGGGGGGAGCCCCTGAGCGTGGACACCGCACCACGTTATTTTCACGTTTTTATGAAGTCACCATTATACCTTTAATAAGGACTATATACTGATTATGTTGGACTGATCTGCGTTTGATAAGAAGGTCACTGTTATATGTACTATAGCACTTTATGATTCACGTTCATGGCACCATATATTAAACTTTTATTCCTTTGCTTATTTTTTTTGTTTTGTCTGTGGAATGTGACACTTAACACAGAATTTATCATCACAGCAATCAAAAAACTCTATACAGTAAAACCTTGGTTTGAGAGTAACTTGGGTTGAGAGCGTTTTGCAAGACAAGCAAAATTTTTTAATAAATGTTGACTTGATATATAAGTAGCGTCATGTCACAACTGAGTATAAAAGAGAAGAGAGGCGCCTCTAAGTGTAGCAATATGATTACATTTAATGAAGGTACAACATTTAGCAACATATTGCTACACTTAGAGGCTCCTCTCTTCTCTTTTATACTCTGGAGCTGCTGCTGGATTTTGCTTCTAATCCCCTTGTGGAGGCTTCCATTTGTGGATGGACATTTTATGGTTACACAACCTGGTCACATTGCTATAATCTTTTTATATGGACTATAAACTGAAGGACCTATGAATAAATGGTTGCGGAACAAATCATTTGAGTTTCCATTATTTCCTCTGGGGAAATTCGCTTTGATATACAAGTGCTTTGGAGTACAAGCATGTTTCCAGAACGAATTATGCTCGCACTCCAAGGTTTTACTGTATACAGTTTTGGAGTATATTATAATTTTTGTTAGTTTATCACGGTTTATTATTATTATTTTTCTCATCATTGTAAAGTCGGCACTTTAAAAGTATTTGTTGGAACTAATGTTAGGAGATAACGCAGCATAGTCATTTTCTATTTATATTGTGTTCACACGACTTTATGGGATGTGATCAGTGCTAGCAGCTGTCGATCATTATTACTCGTCTAGTATATTTTGTTTTTTTATATATTTTGTCACTTTTAAAATAGGTAGCTCGCAAGATCCCCATAGTTAGCCCCCCAAGTGCATAACTTTACATTTATCAACATTAAACCTCGTCTGCCACACAGTCACCCAATTAGACAGAGCATTGAGGTCGGCTTGTAAATTGGAGACATCCTGTAAGGACGTTATTCCACCGCATAGCTCGGTGTCATCTGCAAAGACTGAAATGGTACTTTTAATCCCGATATCATTTATAAAGACATTAAACAGTAAGGATCCCAGCACTGAATCTAGGGGTACACGACTGATAACCTTAGACCATTCAGTGTAAGCGTCATTACCCACTACTCTCTGAATTCTGTCTTTTAGACAGTTTTCTATCTACAAATTGATCTTTCCAAGCCTGTAGACTTTACCTTACACATGAGCCATGTGTGGGGAACTGTGTCAAACGCTTTTGCAAAATCCAGGTATACCACGTCCACAGCCACCCCTCTGTCCATGTATACCACATCCACAACCACCCCTCTGTCCACGTATACCACGTCCACAACCACCCCTCTGCCCAAGTATACCACGTCCACAGCCCCCCTCTGTCCAAGTATACCATGTCCACCGCCACCCCTCTGTCCAAGTATATCACGTCCACCACCACCTCTCTGTCCAAGTATACCACGTCCACCGCCCCCCCTCTGTCCAAGTATATCACGTCCACCGCCCAACCCTCTGTCCAAGTATACCACATTCACAGCTCCCCTCTCTCCAAGTATGCAAGTATATCACGTCCACAACCACCCCTCTGTCCAAGTATACCACGTCCACAGCCACCCCTCTGTCCAAGTATACCACGTCCACCGCCCCCCCTCTGTCCAAGTATACCACGTCCACTGCCCCCCCTGTCCAAGTATACCACGTCCACCGCCCCCCCCCCTCTGTCCATGTATACCACGTCCACAGCCACCCCTCTGTCCAAGTATATCACATCCACAGCCACCCCTCTGTCCAAGTATATCACGTCCACAGCCCCCCTCTGTCCAAGTATATCACATCCACCGCCACCCCTCTGTCCAAGGTTTTACTTACCTCCTCATAAAAAGAAATCAGGTTTGTTTGACAACTTCTTCTGTCTTTCATAAATCCATGCTGTCTGTTGCTTAAAATATTTTTTTCCCACAAGAACTCATCTATGTGGTCTTTTTATTAAACTCTCCAGTATCTTCCTGACTATAGAAGTTACACTAACAGGTCTATAGTTACTTGGTAAAGACTTTGATCCCTTTTTAAATATGGGCACCCCACTGGCCCTACGCCAATCCAGTGGTACCATTCCCATCATTAATAAGTCCCTAAATACTAGAAACAATGGTCTTGAAATGACAGAGCTTAATTCTTTTAGGATGCATGGGTGGAAGCCATCTAGTCCAGGTGCTTTATCCACCTCTATTTTGTCTAAATATTTCTGGACCAAATCACTTTTGAGCCATTGTGGATCATTTGGGGTTGTATCACTACCCCCCCCCCCCATTATGGACATGAGTTCCCCCATGCTCCTTTGTATACACAGAGCTGAAGAAAGTATTTTTAAAAAATGCCTTCTCTTTGTCCCCCAGTCACCCACTCTAGATTCTTTTGTAAAGGGCCTACATGCTCAGGCCTGATCTTTTTACTATTAATATATTTGAAGAATTTTTGGGGGTTTGTCCTATTATCTTTTGCAATCTGTCGTTTGTTTTGCATTCTTTATTTTCTTTTTACATATTCTATTATATTCTTTGTAACATTTAAATGATGATAGTGTTCCTTAATTGTTTTATTTTTTTAAAAGCTCTTTTTTTATTATTTATAGCCAGTTTGACTTTTGCCGTGAGCCACATAGGTTTTATTTTTAGCCTTTTAACCACTTCAATACCAGGCACTTAGACACCTTCCCGCCCAGACCAATTTTCAGCTTTCAGCGCTGTCGCAATTTGAATGACAATTGTGCAGTCATCAAACACTGTACCCAAACAAATTTTTTATCATTTTGTTCCCACAAATAGAGCTTTCTTTTGGTGGTATTTGATCACCTCTGCGGTTTTTATTTTTTGAGCAACAAATAAAAAAGGACCGAAAATTTTGAAAAAAAACAAGTTTTTCTTTGTTTCTATTAAAATTTTTTTGTAAATAAGTACGTTTTCTTCTTCAATGACGGGCACTGATATGGCTGCACTGACGGGCACTGACTGGCACTGATACGGCGGCACTGATGGGCACCGATGAGGTGGAACCAATGAGGTGGCACTGATGAGGTGGCACTGACGGGCACTGATGATGGGCACTGATAGGCGGCACTGATGGGCACTGATAGGCGGCACTGATGGGCACTGATAGGTGGCACTGGTAAGCGGCACTGATGGGCACTCATAGGTGGCACAGATGGGCACTTATAGGCGGCACTGATGGGCACTCATAGGTGGCATTGATGGGCACTCATAGGTGGCATTGATGGTTACTTATGGGTGGCACTGATAGTTGGCACAGATGGGCATGGATGGGCACTGATAGATGGGCACTGATGGGCACGGATGGGCACTGACAGGTGGCATGAATGGACACTGATGGGTGGCACTGACGGCACTGGTTGTTTGCAGTGATGCCCCTAAGGGTGGCATTGTTGGGCATCACTGCAACATAATGGTGCCAATCAGTGCCCATTTGTGGGCACTGATTGGCACTGACTGGGCACACTGGGCACATGTGGATGGCCATGGGGTACATACCTGGCCATCCACATGTTGCCCCTTCCCTGGTGGTCCTAGTGGCGATCCCTGGTGGTCCAGTGTGGTGATCTGAGGGGGGGCTGCGCTGATAAACAATCAGCACAGACCCCCCTGCCAGGAGAGCCGCCGATCGGCTCTCCTCTAATCGCGTCTGTCAGACGCGAGTGAGGAAGAGCCGATCAACGGCTCTTCCTATTGACAGCGTGATCAGCCGTGATTGGACACGGCTGATCACGTGGTAAAGAGCCTCCGCCGGAGGCTTTTTACCAAGATCAGTGTAGCGGTGTGTCAGACTGACACACCGCTCCACCGATCGCCGCGATGCGCGCCCCCGGGGGCGCGCTGCGGCATGTTATCCTGCTGGACGTCATATGACGTCCAGTCAGGATAACACAACCACTTCCCGGACGTCAATCCGCTATAGGGCGGGCGGGAAGTGGTTAAACTTATTGCCCATGGGAATATACTTTGCAATGAGTTTACATGCAGTCACTTTGAAGAATTCCCATTTCTGTTCTGTGTCTATCAATGCCAATATTCCCTCCCAGTCTAAGGAAAATTTGTTCTCTTAAAGTTAAGTGCTTTTATCTTACCTGGATGTGTTTGTTACTTACACCTAACATTAAATGAAATCATGTTATGGTCACTGCTACCCAGATGTTCTTTATATGAATATTAGTAATAAGCTCTGCATGGTTCGAGATTACCAGGTCCAGCAGAGCGTCATTCCTAGTCGGGGCCTCAATAAACTGGACCATAAAATTGTCTTGTAATAGGTTTATAAATTTTTGCCCTTTAACTGTCCCAGCAGTGCCATTACTTCAGTCAATTTCCGGGTAGCTAAAATCCCCCATTATTATCACTGTCCCAGCCCTTGCCATCTGTGCAAGGAGCTGAGTTTCCACCTCCTCACTGGGAGGTCTATAACAAACTCCAGTGACAACCTTTGTAGTACGCACACCCATGTACAGTTCCACCCATAATGCTTCAGACTCATCACACTCTCCATCTACTAGGTCCTCTTTCACACTCTCTTTGAGATCACTTCTCACATACAGACAGACACCACCACCCCTCCGTTTTGCCCTGTCTTTCAGAAAGAGAGCGTAGCCAGAAATATCAATAGCCCAGTCATGAGAAGAATGAAGCCAAGAATGAAGCCAATATTTAGCAAAACCAATTAGACCATAGAGCTTCCAACTCACCTATTTTACTTGGTGGACTTCTGGCATTGGTGAACAATCACTTTAATTCATTGTCACATTTTGCAAACGTATGTTGCATATTTTTAATTTTATTGCAAAAAGTACCATTTCCAATAGTTGTTTGTAACACAGGAACCTTCATATCATCTGCCATAGCCCTCCCCTCATCTTTCCCCATTCCACCCACCAATAGGGGTTGACCCCTGTCTGCCCCATTATAATATAATCCACCCTCCCCCCACAACCCTAGTTTAAATACTCCTCCAGCCTTCCCATAAACCTCTCCCCCAGCACAGTAGGCCCCCTTTCCATTTAGGTGCAAACCATCTTTAGCATATAGCTTGCACCCCAATGAAAAATCAGCCCAGTGCTCTAAAAACCCAAATCCCTCCTCCTTACACCAGGTCTTTAGCCATGCATTCAGCTCTCTACACAACCCCTGCCTTTCCTGTGCTGCACATGGCACAGGCAATATTTCAGAGGATATCACCTTGGAGGTCCTTCCCTTCAACTTGCAGCCTTATTCTTTAAATTGGTTCTTAAGGAGCCTCCACCTTCCATATATTTTGTCATTGGTTTCAACGTGGACCAAGACAGCTGGGTCATGACCAGCACCTCCCAATAATTTATTAACCCGGTCCACCACATGCCGAACCCTAGCACCAGGGAGACAGCAAACCATTTAGTTGAGGCGATCCTGGTGACAAATTATTCTATCAGTCTTTCTGATAATAGAATCCCCTATTACCACCAACTGGCTAGGACTAGCTGCACTCCCCTCACCACCCCTACTAGATGGGCTGCTCTCCCAGCTGTTAGGGGGAGCAGTGACATCTAGGACTGCCACCTCTGAGCTTGATACCCCTACATCTTCACCCAACTTGGCGAATCTGTTAGGGTGCTCAAAACCAGGGCTGGTCTTCCTTTTCTGTGAGCCCCTACCACTCCCTCAAACTGTATTAACCCATCTTCCTACCTGATAATCCTGACTTACCCCTCCACCCTCCCCATTAACCCCACTAGCCACCTGTTCAGTGAGCAGAGGACCCCTTTTAAGGTTGTCAGTTAAAGGTTGTCAGTTCTGCCCAGTGTTTTGCAAAGGAAAGACTTTAGTTGCCTATAGGGTGCGGTGGTGAGAAGGAAAGACCTTGGTGCCCATAGGGTGCAATGGTAAAAAAGAAAAACCTTGGTGCCCATGGGTTGCAGTGATGGAATGGAATACCCTATAGAAAGGAAAGATCTCTGTGCTTATAGGGTGCAGTGGTGGAAAGGAAAGAGCTTGGTGCCCAATGGTGAAATAGTGAAAAGGAAATACCTCAGTGCCCGTAGAATGCAGTGATGAAAAGGAAAGACCTTGGTGCCCATAGGGTGCAAAGGCAGAAAAGGAAGACCTTGGTGCCCATAGGGGGCAGTGGTGGAAAGGAAAGATCACAGTACTGATAGGCTGCAGTGGTGGAAAAGGAAAGAACTGGGATGTTCAAAGGGTGCAGTGATGGGAAGGAAAGATATCAGTGGCCATTGGGTGCAGTGCTGGAAGAGAAAGACCTTGATGCCCATAGGGTGCAGTGGTTGACAGGGAAGACCTTGGTACCCATAGGGGGCAGTGTTGCAAAGGAAAGACCACAGTGCCTATAGGGTGCATCGGTGGAAAGAAAAGACCACAGAAAGCAAAGACCTTGGTGCCCATAGGGTGCATTGGTGGAAAGAAAAGACCTTGGTGCCCAAGAGTGCATTGGTGGAAACTAAAGACCTTGGTTCCCATTGAGTGCATTAGTGGAAAGCAAAGACCTTGGTGCAGTGGTAGAAAGGAAAGACCTTGGTGGCCAAGGTTGCATTGGTGGAAGAGAAAAACATTGATGCCAATACGGAGCAGTGCTGGAAAGGGAAGACCTTGGTGCCTATACAATGCAATGGTGGGAAGGAAAGACCTTAGTGTGTCCATAGGATGCAGTAGTGGAAGAAAAGAAACATTATTGCTCATAGGGTGCAGTTGTGGAATTGGAAGACCTTGGTGCCCATAAAATGCAAAGTAAGACCTTGATGCCCATAGGGTGCAGTGTTGGAAAGGAAAGACCACAGTACCTATAGGGTGCAGTGGTAGAAAGGAAAGGCCTCCATGCCTATAAGGCAGTGTTCCTCAACTCCAGTCCTCAAGGCGCCCCAACAGGTCATGTTTTCAGGATTTCCCTCAGATGAAAGAGCTGTGGTAATTACTAAGGCAGTGAAACTGATCAAATCACATGTGCAAAATAATGGAGAGCCTGAAAACATGACCTGTTGGGGCGCCTTGAGGACTGGAGTTGAGAAACACTGCTATAAGGTACCAAGGTGGAACGGAAAGACCTCAGTTCCACTAGGATGCAATGGTGGAAACAGACCACAGTGCCTATAAGATGCAGTGGTAGAAAGGAAACACCTTTGTACCCATTGGGTGCAGTAGTGGAAAGGAAAGGCCTTGGTGCTCATAGGTTGCACTTGCAGTGGTGGAAAGGAAAGACCTTGGTACCTATAGAGTGCAGTGATGGAAAGGACAGATCTTGGTGCCATTTGAGAGCAGTGGTGGAAGAGAAAGACCTCGATGCCCATATGGTGCAGTGGTGGAAAGGGAGGACCTTGGTGCCCATTGGGTGCAGTTGTGAAAAGGAAAGACCACAGTGCCTATAGGGTGCAGTGGTGGAAAGGAAAGACTTCATTGTCCAATGATGCATTGGTGGAAAGGAAAGACCTCTGTGCTCTTAGGATGCATTGGTGGAAAGGAAAAACCTCAGTGCCTATAGGGTGTAGTGGTGGAAAGGAAAGACCTTGGTGCCCAAGGGTGAAGTCCTGAGTCTGCTGCTGGGCACCCCAATCTTGGATGTGAGGTCAGCAGCCTCAGACATGAGCCTCTCAATGGCTGCACTGAGAAGCACAGGATCTTGCAGAGGACTTCTGTACTCCTCTCTGTTGCCGACTACTGAGACAAGATGGGGCAGGAACAAGGGGGTTGCCACAGCTGCAAGAAAGGCGCGAGGGCCAGATCTGGCCAGCAGGTCTTGTGTTTGACACATGCGCTCTATAGTATTCCTATTTGCTCCTCCCCTGGCTGCTACATAAAAGGTATTGTAGGGAGGTAGGGGGCAATGGAGCTGGGCCAGCAAAGACAGTAATTGTGTAGAAATAAAAACCCTGGATGTGATATTAGCAACTACATTCTCATTTGCTCCTCCCCTGGCTGCTACATAAAAGGGTATATAGCAGTGGTCTCTCCAGGGGCCGGATGTGGCCCCTTGCTTACCTTTATGTGGCCCTCAGGGCACTATTCCTCCCACTGCCATCAACAACGGATCATAATTCCTGTCACTGAAAACCAACAATAAAGCAATGTTAGTCCCACTAATACCAATGATGGGGCACTATTCCTCCAACTGACCCCAATGATGGGGCACTATTCCTCCCACTGACACCAATGATGGGACACTATTCCTCCAACTGACCCCAATGATGGGGCACTATTCCTCCCACTGACCCCAATGATGGGGCACTATTCCTCCAACTGACCCCAATGATGGGGCACTATTCCTCCCAATGACCCCAATGATGGGGCACTATTCCTCCCAATGACCCCAATGATGGGGCACTATTCCTCCCAATGACCCCAATGATGGGGCACTGTTCCTCTCTGTGTATATAGAGGTGCCCCAGTATTACCTCTCTGTGTATTGTGTAATATGGAAGATGACTCTATAAATCCCTCTGTACTGCGCATTGTATACATCCCGTCCTCTGTAGTCCTCATCTCGGTGTCCTCCGGTGTGTGACGGTCGGTCGGTGGTCGGGCTGATCTCGCACTGTTGTTGGGTGGGATGTCCGGTGACTCGGCCCCCCTTCCACCGCCCGGGACCCCAGAGGGGGCGGCACTGAGCTCCGCCCACCGCCCGACACCCGGAGCCACGTCTGAATGAGACTCATTGTGAGCGGAGAGCGGAGAGGAGAGGTGAGAGCACCGGAGGAGGGGGAGGGGGGCATCATCCTTCACCCGGGAGATACCGACCACCGCCACCTACCTACCCAACATCAACCTGACACTACAGCACCCATCATACACCCAACACCCAGCCTGGCACTACAGCACCCATCATACACCCAACACCCAGCCTGGCACTACAGCACCCATCATACACCCAGCCTGGGCACTACAGCACCCATCATACACCCAACACCCAGCCTGGCACTACAGCACCCATCATACACCCAACACCCAGCCTGGCACTACAGCACCCATCATACACCCAACACCCAGCCTGGCACTACAGCACCCATCATACACCCAACACCCAGCCTGGCACTACAGCACCCATCATACACCCAGCCTGGGCACTACAGCACCCATCATACACCCAACACCCAGCCTGGCACTACAGCACCCATCATATACCCAACACCCAGCCTGGCACTACAGCACCCATCATACACCCAACACCCAGCCTGGCACTACAGCACCCACCATACACCCAGCCTGGGCACTACAGCACCCATCATACACCCAGCCTGGCACTACAGCAACCATCATACTCCCAGCCTGGGCACAGCACCCATCATGCACCCAGCACTCAGCCTGGCACTACAACACCCATCATACACCCAGCCTGGGCACAGCACCCATCATGCACCCAGCCTTGGACTACAGCACCCATCATACTCCCAGCCTGGGCACAGCACCCATCATGCACCCAGCACCCAGCCTGGTACTACAGCACCCATCATACACCCTGCAGACAAACTACACTGATCACACAGCCTGGACACAGCAGAGCACCCATCATACACACAGAGCATTACCCTACACCCAGCACCCACCATACACACAGCACTCAATCTACTCTGGTCACCCAGCATGGGTATGGCATCCAAAATACACTGGCTACCCAACATACACACAACACCCAAAATGAACCTAGCCTGGCACCCAGCACCCAGCCTACCCTACTATACTGAGCACCCAGCCTACCCTACTATACTGAGCACCCAGCCTACCCTACTATACTGAGCACCCAACCTACCCTACTATACTGAGCACCCAGCCTACCCTACTATACTGAGCACCCAACCTACCCTGCTATACTGAGCACCCAGCCTACCCTACTATACTGACCACCCAGCCTACCCTGCTATACTGAGCACCCAGCCTACCCTGCTATACTGAGCACCCAACCTACCCTGCTATACTGAGCACCCAGCTTACCCTACTATACTGAACACCCAGCCTACCCTACTATACTGAGCACCCAGTCTACCCTACTATACTGAACACCCAGCCTACCCTACTATACTGAGCACCCAACCTACCCTACTATACTGAGCACCCAACCTACCCTACTATACTGAGCACCCAGCTTACCCTACTATACTGAGCACCCAGCTTACCCTACTATACTGAGCACCCAGCCTACCCTGCTATACTGAGCACCCAGCCTACCCTGCTATACTGAGCACCCAACCTACCCTACTATACTGAGCACCCAACCTACCCTGCTATACTGAGCACCCAGCTTACCCTACTATACTGACCACCCAGCCTACCCTACTATACTGAGCACCCAGTCTACCCTACTATACTGAGCACCCAGCCTACCCTGCTATACTGAGCACCCAGCCTACCCTACTATACTGAGCACCCAGCCTACCCTACTATACTGAGCACCCAGCGTACCCTACTATACTGAGCACCCAGCTTACCCTGCTATACTGAGCACCCAGCCTACCCTACTATACTGAGCACCCAGCCTACCCTGCTATACAGAACACCCAGCCTACCCTACTATATTGAGCACCCAGCTTACCCTACTATACTGAGCACCCAGCCTACCCTACTATACTGAGCACCCAGCCTACCCTACTATACTGAGCACCCAGCTTACCCTACTATACTGAACACCCAGCCTACCCTACTATACTCAGCACCCAGCCTACCCTACTATACTGAGCACCCAGCCTACCCTACTATACTGAGCACCCAGCTTACCCTACTATACTGAGCACCCAGCCTACCCTGCTATACTGAGCACCCAGCCTACCCTACTATACTGAGCACCCAGCCTACCCTACTATACTGAGCACCCAGCTTACCCTACTATACTGAGCACCCAGCTTACCCTACTATACTGAACACCCAGCCTACCCTACTATACTAAGCACCCAGCCTACCCTACTATACTGAGCACCCAGCCTACCCTACTATACTGAGCACCCAGCGTATGTTTCCATACCAAGCACCCAGCCTACCCTACTATACTGAGCACCCAGCCTACCCTACTTTACTAAGCACCCAGCCTACCCTACTATACTGAGCACCCAGCCTACCCTACTATACTGAGCACCCAGCTTACCCTACTATACTGAGCACCCAGCCTACCCTACTATACTGAGCACCCAGCCTACCCTGCTATACTGAACACCCAGCTTACCCTACTATACTGAGCACCCAGCCTACCCTACTATACTGAGCACCCAGCTTACCCTACTATACTGAGCACCCAGCTTACCCTACTATACTGAGCACCCAGCCTACCCTACTATACTAAGCACCCAGCTTACCCTACTATACTGAGCACCCAGCCTACCCTACTATACTGAGCACCCAGCTTACCCTACTATACTGAGCACCCAGCCTACCCTGCTATACTGAGCACCCAGCTTACCCTACTATACTGAGCACCCAGCTTACCCTACTATACTGAGCACCCAGCCTACCCTGCTATACTGAACACCCAGCCTACCCTACTATACTAAGCACCCAGCCTACCCTACTATACTGAGCACCCAGCCTACCCTACTATACTGAGCACCCAGCCTACCCTACTATACTGAGCACCCAGCCTACCCTACTATACGGAGCACCCAGCCTACCCTGCTATACTGAACACCCAGCCTACCCTACTATACTAAGCACCCAGCCTACCCTACTATACTGAGCACCCAGCCTACCCTACTATACTGAGCACCCAGCCTACCCTACTATACGGAGCACCCAGCCTACCCTGCTATACTGAACACCCAGCCTACCCTACTATACTAAGCACCCAGCCTACCCTACTATACTGAGCACCCAGCGTATGTTTCCATACTGAGCACCCAGCGTATGTTTCCATACTGAGCACCCAGCGTATGTTTCCATACTGAGCACCCAGCGTATGTTTCCATACTGAGCACCCTGCACTTTGATTACTTTTATATATCTGTGCAGTTTTTAATAGTTGTGATGTTTATGCTGCATATTGCATTTTTCTATATAATTCTAGTTTTGTTTAGTTTATTTTCTTTTTTATTTGTTCAATTTTCTTATTTTTGTTCATACTATTTTTTTTTTGTTTTTCCTTATTATACGTATTGAACATTATTACCTGTCCTGTATTCTTGGTCCTGTGCTTTCCTTTTCCATACTTCTTCATTGATATTTCATTTATATTTAATTCCATTGTTTAGACTCATTGATGTTTTTATCTGTAGTATGTATTTCCAGCTTTATTATTTTATATTTATATGACCTTTTTCCCATTATTGTATCTTTCCTTTATTTTTACGTCTTGGTTTTTGTTTGCATAGACTAGTCACTAGTGTCTGTGTTTATTGACTTTATTTTGTAGCAATTTAGCATTTTGTGTCCTTCAGGATTATAAATCTTTGTATACTTTTTCCACTAAAATTGGGTTTCATATGTTTCTTTAGATTGTTACTTTGCATTTTGTACATTACTGAAGACACAGGCGGACATACCTCCATTACAATGTTTGTGCTGTGCGTGTGTCCTACCGAGACATTTTTATTAACTCTTACAATATCATTTCTTGGGGGCTGAGAATGTTAGGTTACATGTAAATTCAATGTAGTGCAGTTAAGCAGGCTTTAGTTTGTGCACCTTCACTATTATTGGTGTTATGTATTGAGCTTAGACGTACACTATATTACCAAAAGTATTGGGACGCCTGCCTTTACACACACATGAACTTTAATGGAAGCCCAGTCTTAGTCCATAGGGTTCAATATTAAGTTGGCCCTTTGCAGCTATAACAGCTTCAACTCTTCTGGGAAGGCTGTCCACAAGGTTTAGGAGGGTGTCTATGGGAATGTTTGACCATTCTTCCACAAGAGCATTTGTGTGGTCAGGAGCTGATGTTGGACGAGAAGGCCTGGCTTGCAGTCTCCTCGCTAATTCATCCAAAAGGTGTTCAATCGGGTTGAGGTCAGGACTCTGTGCAGGCCAGTCAAGTTCCTCCACCCCAGACTCACTCATCCATGTCTTTATGGACCTTGCTTTGTGCGTGTAAAGGCAGGCGTCCCAATACTTTTGGTAATATAGTGTATTATAGGTGGAGTGCAACCTGTAGCAGACACTTCTCACAGTGGTGGGACTCAGAGATGTTAAAGTTTTATGTGAGTTTGGAGAATGTGAAGTTGTACCATTGCCCTGAGACTCTATGGGGATGATTTACTAAAACTGGAGAGTGCAAAATCTGGTGCAGCTGTGCATGGCGATAGCCTATCAGCTTCCAGTTTTTTTTTTTTTTTTATTTTGTCAAAGCTTAATTGAACAAGCTGAAATTAGAAGCTGATTGGTTTCTATGCACAGCTGCACCAGATTTTGTACTCTCCATTCTTAGTAAATCAACCCCTAAATTGTAATTGTGTTCAGGGACCCCAAAAATTATTTTTGCCATATAATGTTTTAAATATCTTACAATCAGTTTTTGGTACCACAGCTGAAGTCATCACATATACACTATATGGCCACGGGTTTTGGGCATCTGACCATCACACCCAGTGGTGTATTTTGGTTTTGTGCTGCCCTAGGCAAGACTGAACCTGACGTTCACAATCAACAGCTGTGGCTTCCTCATCAGACCCTGAGACACGTTTCGTCCCTGTGGTCAGTGGAGCAGAGAATGGGGTCAGCAGGACATAGAATGGGGTCAGCAGGGCAGAGGATGAGGCAGCACTGGTGGGCACTGATAGGCAGTATTGGCGGCACCGATGGGTTTTAATAGGCAGCACTGATGGGCACTGATAGGTGGCTCTGATGGGCACTAATAGGTGACACTGATAGGTGGCACTTATGGGCACTAATAGGCAGGACTGAAGGGCACTGATAGGTGGCACTAATAGGTGGCACTGATGAGGAGGCACCGATTAGCAGCACTGATGGGCACTGATTGGCAGTACTGATGGGCACTGATAGGCAGCACTGATTGGCACTGTTGTGGCTGCACTAATAATCAGGACACTGATGATGATTGTACATGTCCCCTTTTACACTTGCCGGTAACCGGCTCTCCTCTCCTCACACTCCTCCTCACTCACTTTTCCCTTGATCCATGATCAGCTGTGATGTGGTGTCTGCGCTGCAACCCCCACCCCTGAAAAATGCCGCCCAAGGCAAACGCCTTGTTGGCCTCGCGGCAGATGCGCCCCTCTTTCACATTCATAAGAGCTTGTTGGACATTCCATCCCAAAATAGTGGGCTTTAATATGCGTTGATATGGCAAAGTACTAATGCGCTACCAACAGTGTATCAATACGAATAAAGTGCTAATTAATAAAGTGCATAACATATAAAGTGCTAAATGAAAAAAGCAGCTAAACTTCTATAGTGTAAACAACACCTCTAAAAATGTATATCGTGTAGTGAAGTAGCGCTAAAATAGCACGTCAAAAAAAAAAAAAAAAAAAAGGAATTTCTCTTATAAAAGTGTTAAAAGTCCTAAAAGGTGCATCCAATAATATATATCTGAGCAATAATCCAATGGAATCCAGTAAAGCGTATCACATAAAACTAAACTAAAAGTAAATTGTTTCCCAGGAGTAATCAGCATCCAAAAAAAAAAAAAATCTGGTGACTCAGAGAGATGATCAGTTCCAAAGTGAAAACTATAAATCATACTAGATAACGGAGAGACGAGGGGGATAAGGACAGGTGAAAGAGTCCAAATTAAAGATGTAAGATGGTAAACGTGTCTTTCTGCAATCCTCCCCCAGTAGTGCTAGCCTCTCACCTTATGGATAGACCCCAACGGATCTAATGGGGCAACAGTGAACGACCAGCCTGTTGTTGAAGCTTTCCTCACAGCTTTCAAGGGATCACTGAAACTTTTCTCCGGTCTCCACGGTCCTTTCCTAGAAAAAAGCTTCTCCCAATCCGCAAGATAGAAGATAAAAAAGAAGGCTTCTCCATAGTGTAGTAGGTTTAAAGGTCCAAAAGTAATTTATTGAAAAAAAAATCTAAAAACTCCTTTACAGTAAAAATGGCAACAGCAGGCCCAGGCAGCAAAAAAAAAAAAACGTGTCAAACAAATGAAAAGACTTCCGGTCACGGCCTGTAACCGGAAGTGACGTCACCAAGCTCCTCCCGACTAGTTGCGTCACAACACACGTGACTTCATCGAGGGTACAGGTGCTGGGTGACGGTGGTGATCTTAAATAGCAATACTAATCATGTAAATGGACAATAGGTAAATGAGGCATAAGAGCAAAGGACTCTGGGTAAGTCAGATTGGCAAAGCAAAAGGCTCTGACTTATAAAGTTACATACTCACAAGAAGTGGTATAAAAACAGATAATGGTAAAAAAAAAAAAAAAAAGGGAAAAGGAATAGCGAAAAAGGAAGAGCGAGAGGGGAAAAAAAAAAGGAAGAGCGAAAAAGGAAGAGCGAAAAAAAAAGATGAAGAGCGAAAAAGGAAGAGCGAGAGAGAGGAAAAAAATATATAAAAAATAATTTAAAAAAAAAGGGAAAAAGGAAGAGCGAAAAAGAAAGAGCGAGAGGGGAAAAAAAAAAAGGAAGAGTGAGAGAAAAAAAAAAAAGTGGGGGGAAAGGATGTGCGAAAAAGGAAGAGCGAGAGGGGAAAAAAAAAGGAAGAGCGAAAAAGGAAGAGCAAAAAAAAAAAAAAAAAAAGATGAAGAGCGAAAAAGGAAGAGCGAGAGAGAGAAAAAAAATATATAAAAAATAATTTTTAAAAAAAAAGGGAAAAGGGAGAGCGAAAAAGGAAGTGCGAGAGAAAAAAAAAAAAGCATGATATCAATAATCAGAAATAAAGCAATTTAAATCAAACTCGATGTTAAGACCTAAGGGGGCAAAGGATTGCACTTCAAATATCCATCGAGATTCGGATTTGCTAAAAGAAATAACTTTATTGCTTCCTCTCCAGTAGGGGCTTAAATTTTTAAATTTTTCAATACCCCAAAAAGAGAGGGAACTGGGATCCTTACCACGAACTTCTGAAAAATGTTGAGAAACACTATGTTTAGGGTAACCTGACTTAATATTTTTGAACATGTTCCCTAAGTCTTTTCCAGAGGGGTCTCTTGGTTCTGCCTACATGCTGGACATTACATGAACATTCCAGTATATAGACTACACCCTCTGTTTTACATGAGTGAAAATCTTTAAAAGTATACTTCTTTCCTGTTGTATTAGCACTTAACTCTTCCTTTTTCTTTTTTCTAAAGGTCGTATGATGGCAAGCATAGCAATTTTTGCATGGATAAAACCCCTTACCCTCTAAGAAGGTAAAGGTTTTGTTAGACGGGGGATCCAAAACATTTTTTGCTAACAATTCACGAAGTGTGGGAGCCCTTCTATAGAAGCGTAGGTAATACTTGATTTAACTGGCGATCAGCTGTTAGAATCTTCCAGTGTTTTCTAATGATCGACTCAAATTTCTTGAATTGCACATTGTAATCGAGAATTAATGGGATTTCAGTATAGTTAGATTCTTCTTTTTCTTTATTTTTCAAAAGATTATGTCTTTCAATATTTTTCACTTCTTCAATTTTTTTAGTTGTAAAAAGGATTTTTCATACCCTTCATCTAAGAATCGCTCTCCAATCAATTCTGCTTGTTGTTTATAATCAGATTCAGATGTAGAATTCCTTCTTAGTCTGACCAGTTGTCCCTTTGGAATATTCAACAACCGGGATGAATGATGACAACTGTCCATAGAGAGGTAGCTGTTCTGGTCGACTGTTTTGAAGAAAATCTTGGTCTTAATTCTTCTCTCTTCCTGCCAGATCTCTAGATCTAGGAAATTGATTCTTGATTCATTTATTTCCCAGGTTAACTTGATGTTTTTTTCATTTCTTTCTAAACTTTGGCCAAACTGCATCAGACTCTCCCTATCTCCCTTCCAAATCATAAATATATCGTCGATATAACGTTGATATAAAATTAATTGATTGGGTCTGTTGTTATATATAAAATCATCTTCCCATAGTGCCATATAAACAGTCGATCGGAACAGCTGCCTCTCTATGGACAGTTGTCATCATTCATCCCGGTCGTTGAATATCCCAAAGGGACAACCGGTCAGACTAAGAAGGAATTGTACATCTGAATCTGATTATAAACAACAAGCAGAATTGATTGGAGAGCGATTCTTAGATCAAGGGTATGAAAAATCCTTTTTACAACGAAAAAATTGAAGAAGTGAAAAATATTGAAAGACATAATCTTTCGAAAAATAAAGAAAAAGAAGAATCTAACTATACTGAAATCCCATTAATTCTCGATTACAATGTGCAATTCAAGAAATTTGAGTCGATCATTAGAAAACACTGGAAGATTCTAACAGCTGATCGCCATTTAAGTCAAGTATTACCTACGCTTCTATAGAAGGGCTCCCACACTTCGTGACCTGTTAGCAAAAAATGTTTGGGATCCCCCGTCTAACAAAACCTTTTCCTTTCTTAGAGGGTAAGGGGTTTTATCCATGTAAAAATTGCTGTGCTTGTCATCATACGACCTTTAGAAAAAAGAAAAAGGAAGAGTTAAGTGCTAATACAACAGGAAAGAAGTATACTTTTAAAGATTTTCTCTCGTGTATAAACAGAGGGTGCAGTCTATATACTGGAATGTTCATGTAATCTCCAGTATGTAGGCAGAACCAAGAGACCCCTCTGGAAAAGACTTAGGGAACATGTTCAAAAATATTAAGTCAAGTTACCCTAAACATAGTGTTTCTCAACATTTTTCAGAAGTTCGTGGTAAGGATCCCAGTTTCCTCTCTTTTTGGGGTAATAAAAAATTTAAGCCCCACTGGAGAGGAAGCAATAAAGTTATTTCTCTTAGCAAATCCGAATCTCGATGGATATTTGGAATGCAATCCTTTGCCCCCTTAGGTCTTAACATCGAGTTTGATTTAAATTGCTTTATTTCTGATTATTGATATCATGCTGTTTTTTTTTTCTTTCGCTCTTCCTTTTTTTTCCCCTCTCGCTCTTGCTTTTTCGCTCTTCCTTTTCTCTTTTTTTTTACCAATATCTGTTTTTATACCACTTCTTATAAGTATGTAACTATATAAGTCAGAGCCTTTTGCTTTCCCAATCTGCCTTACCCAGAGTCCTTTGCTCTTATGCCTCATTTACCTATTGTCCATTTACATGATTAGTATTGCTATTTAAGATCAACCACCGTCACCCAGCACCTGTACCCTTGATGAAGTCACGTGTGTTGTGACGCAACTAGTCGGGAGGAGTCAGGAGTATGCTCGTAATCCAATGTACTCGCATATCAAAGCGAGTTTTCCCATTGAAGTCAATGGAAACTGAGTCTTTCCGAGGTTTGCCGAGGTCGGCCGAAGTGTTCCTCGGGCCCTTTTCGGCCGTTTCCGAGGCTCTCCGGCGCCCGTCCCCCCCCGCCTCTGGCCGCATGTGGTATTGCATCCCATTGAACTCAATGCGGAACAAATTATTTTCGTTTCCATTGACTTCAATGGGAAAACTCGCTTTGATATGCGAGTACATTGGATTACGAGCATACTCCTGACTCCTCCCGACTAGTTGCGTCACAACACACGTGACTTCATCAAGGGTACAGGTGCTGGGTGACGGTGGTTGATCTTAAATAGCAATACTAATCATGTAAATGGACAATAGGTAAATGGTTTGCTGAGGTCAGCCGAACTGTCCTCAGGCCTTTCCGTGCATTTCCGAACGGCGCCGATCGGCGACTTTCGCCTCTGCTCTGCTCCGGCGCCCCCCACCTCAGGCCAAAAGCAGTGTGCTCGTTTCGTGAGACAACACTCGCAAACCGAGCTAGGATTTTTAGAAATACAGTGCTCGGTTTGCGAACTGCTTGTTAACCGCGTTACTCGCAAACCGAGGTTCCACTGTATACACTTTAATATGCGTTGCCCCCAGTTGAGGGTATAACAGCCTCCATTTTTCTGGGCAGACTTTTTACAAGATTCTGGACGATGTTGGTGGAAGTTTGTGCCCTTTCAGCCAAAAAAAAATTAGTGAAGTCAGGTAATGATGTTAGGCCGGCCATGGATGGTTCGAATTTCTGGCCCGGTTCAGCAGAAACCGTCTGAGATTCAAACCGTGTATGGGCAGCCTGAATGTACCAAGTTGATTAATCGATCAACTTGGGTACAACCAGCCTGCCAATTTCACTTGCAGTTATCGCTAGCAGCTGCTATAGTCGCTAGCAATAATTACTGTCTTCTCTTGGCATGGATGGCTTCCCCCGACCTCCGTTGGGAGCAGACAATTGCTCGGCAGGAGAGATTCCCCTGTCCGCACTGTATGAGTTGATGGGGGAATCGTGCAAATTTCTTTCCTGCCTTTTTTCTCTTTGTAGGGAAAAAAATTTGCACCATCTATGGCAGAGGTAGGCAACCTCGGCACTCCAGCTTCGGTGAAACTACAGATCCCTAGGGGGCAACGGCGAGCCAATGCGTGTAGCCGGCGGTCGCGATGTCCGCCAGTGACCAGCGATCGTTCCTCAGAGAGCTAGAACGGGGGATCTGTCAATGTAAACAAATAGATCCCCATTTCTGTCAGGGGAGGATAGAGAGACCTGCTGTTCCTAGTGAACAGCGATCTCTCTCCTCCTCCAGTCAGTCCCCTCCCCCCCACAGTTAGAAACTCCTCCCTAGGACACACTTAACCCCTTGATCGCCCCACTAGTGTTAACTCCTTCCCTGCCAGTGTCATTTATATAGTAATCAGTGGCTATTTTTAGCTCTGATCGCTCTATAAATGTCACTGGTCCCAAAAAAAGTGTCAAAAGTGTCCGATCCGTCCACCGCAATGTCGCAGTCCCGCTAAAAATCACAGATCACCGCCATTACTAGTAAAAAAAAAAATTAATAACAAAAATGCCATAAAACTATTCCCTATTTTGTAAATGCTATAACTTTCGCGCAAACCAACCAATATACGCTTATTGCGATTTTTTTTTTTTACTAAAAATATGTCGAAGAATACATATCGGCCTAAAATGATGAATAATTTTTTATTTTTTGGGGGGATATTTATTATAGCAAAAAGTAAAAAATTTTGTTTTTTTTCAAATTGTTGCTTTTTTTTTGTTTATAACGTAAAAAAAAACAAAAAACTGCAGAGGTGATCAAATACCACCAAAAGAAAGCTCTATTTTTGGGGAAAAAAAGGACGTCAATTTTATTTGGGTGCAGCGTCGCACGACTGCGCAATTGTCAGTTGAAGTAACGCAGTGCCGTATCGCAAAAATGGCCTGGTCATCAGGGGGGCAAATCTTCCGGTCCTTAAGTGGTTAAAGCAGATTAAATGCAAGCCAGAAGGTCAGCAGCTGGTCAAATGTACCTGTCGGGGAATTTGGAATGATAAGCGTTTCCAATTGATGTCATTGTGATGTCATCAACGCAAGCTGAAAGCTCTAAGCCCGACAGAGGCCCGCCCCCTGGCCGTGATTGACAGCAGCAGAAGGCAATGTGTCTGAGCCAATGAGGAGAGGGAGAGCCTAGAGAGCCTCTGTTCTCAGGCACACTGGATCAAGATAGGGCACAGGTAAGTATAATCTCAGCCGGTTCAGCAGGAACTAGCTAAGATTCGAACTGTGCGTTGGCAGGCTGAATGTACCAAGTTGATCGATCGACCATCCTGCCAGATTCACTTGCGATTATCGCTAGCGGCTGCCTTAGGCTGGGCAGAGGGCTAATTGTATTGAGCTATTGAGCTGACTCCTCCACTGTCTGATCGACGGCTGCAGTTGGCTGATTGAAAAGATATTTTCCACAGTCCTGTTCGAAAATTCAAAAATTCATCCAGTCCCTACTCGAATTTCGATCCATCAATGAATGGGCAGCTTTAGCCAGACAGAACGTCCTGCACTGCTGACTGCAGAAAGGGAGTAAAAACTCCTTTACCGTTAGTGGTGATTGGAGAATTGCACCCTTGCATTGCTGATTGGAGCAGGTGGAAGATCAATACACTATTGCTTACTTTTCAACTACAGTGAAGGAAAAAAGTATTTGATCCCCCTGCTGATTTTGTACGTTTGCCCGCTGACAAAAAAATTATCAGTTTATAATATTACTAAAATATAAATTAGAGGGCATGTGTAATAGAAACACCTGATAAATCTACATAAACAATAAATAATAACGCGCAATTGAGCAAATATCTATGTGTACTGTACATATCTCATGGAATTCTTGACAACAAAAATAAAAATGAGTAAAGTCCTCCGAAACAACCGTCTGAAAAGTGATAGATAAAAAAGTACAACGTGCAATAAGCATAAATAAAGTGACTTTCTTTCTTCTGTGCAAAAAAAAGGAAGATAAAGTGCAATATGATTTTTCTTTGCTGGTGACACCCTCTTTTGCGCATCCAATTTAAATTTGTAGTGTAAGGTGATAACCCAAAAGTGATGGCCTCTTCCGTTCGGTGCACTATGGTAATAGATGGCCTCTTACCTCACGGCTGTGGGGTAACAGCATGTATGTAATAGTCACAGGTAATCCCTGATGAAGGATTCATCAGGATCCCCCTGATGAAGGATTCATCAAGATGCCCCTGATGAAGGATTCATCATAATTCATCAGGATTTCCCTGATGAAGGATTCATCAGGATTCCCCTGATGAAGTCACGTGACCGTGACGACACGCGTAGGGACACAGAGGCACCGGAAGTGACGCTGGCGAGCTCGGTGCTCGTGTTTTTTTGCACAGAAGAAAGAAAGTCACTATATTTTTGCTTATTGCACGTTGCACTTTTTTATCTATCACTTTTCAGTTTATCAATTTTCGGAGGACTTTACTAATTTTTATTTTTGTTGATTAACCATATCAAGAATTCCATGTGATATGTACAGTACACATTGATATTTGCTCAATTGCACGTTATTGTTTATGTAGATTTATCAGGTGTTTCTATTACACATGCCCTCTAGTTTATATTTTAGTCATATTTAACAGTGCAGCGCTATTTTTGTTTTTGATTTCCTTTTGTGGTTATGGAGTAACCTCCCAGTGCTCTGCAGCTGTTATTACTTCTTCTTTTTCATCGCAGCGCGGGAATACTTACTATATATTTTAGTCTATAATATTATTGGTTGGTTTATTATAACAGTGAGAGACAGAGTAACAACAAAAGAACCCAGAAAACACAATTTAAAAAAATTATAAATTGATTTGCATTTTAATGAGAGAAATAAGTATTTGATCCCTTCGCAAAACATGACTTAGTAGTTGGTGGAGAAACCCTTGTTGGCACAGAGGTCAGACGTTTCTTGTAGTTGTCCACCAGCTTTGCACACATCTCAGGAGGGATTTTGTCCCACTGCTCTTTACAGATCCTCTCCAAGTCATTAAGGTTTCCAGGCTGACGTTTGGTAACTCGAACCTTCAGCTCCCGCCACATATTTTCTATGGGATTAAGGTCTGGAGACTGGCTAGTCCACTCCAGGACCTTAATGTGCTTCTTCTTGAGCCACTCCTTTGTTGCCTTGGCTGTGTGTTTTTGGTCATTGTCATGCTGGAAGACCCATTGACCACCCATCTTCAGTGTTCTGGCTGAGGGAAGGAGGTTCTCACCCAAGCTTTTACAATACATGGCTCCGTCCTTCCTCCCTTTGATGCCGTGAAGTTGTCCTGTCCCCTTAGCAGAAAAACACCCCCAAAGCATAATGTTTCCACCTCCATGTATGATGATGGGGGATGGTGTTCTTGGGGTCATAGGCAGCATTCCTCCTCCTCCAAATACGGTGAGTTGAGTTGATGCCAAATAGCTAGATTTTGGTCTCCTCTGACCACAATACGTTTACCCAGTTCTCCTCTGAATCATTCAGATGTTCATTATCGAACTTCAGACGGACCTGTACATATGCTTTCTTGAGCAGGGGGACCTTGCGGGCTTTCAGCCCTTCAAGGCGTAGTGTGTTACCAATTGTTTTCTTGGTGACTATGGTCCCAACTGCCTTGAGATCATTGAGTAGTTCTGGGCTGATTCCTCACCGTTCTCATGATCATTGAAACTCCACGAGGTGAGATCTTGTATGGAGCCCCAGACCAAGGGAGATTGACAGTTATTTTGTCTTTCTTCCATTTGCGAATAATCGCACCAACTGTTGTCACCTTCTCACCAAGGTGCTTGGCGATGGTCTTGTAGCCCATTCCAGCCTTCTGTAGGTCCACAATCTTCTCCCTGACACCCTTGGACAGCTCTTTGGTCTTGGCCATGGTGGAGAGATTGGAATCTGATTGATTGATTTCTTACGTGGACAGGTGTCTTTTATACAGTTAACAAGCTGAGACTAGGAGCACTCCCTTTAAGAGTCCTCCCACTCACATCAATGATGGGGCACTATTCCTCCACCTAATACCAGTGATGGGGCACTATTCCTCCCACTGACACCAATGATGGGGCACTATTCCTCCCACTGACTGCAATGATGGGGCACTATTCCTTCCACTGACACCAATGATGGGGCAGTATTCCTCCCCACTGACACCAATGATGGGGCACTATTCCTTCCACTGACACCAATGATGGGGCACTATTCCTTCCACTGACACCAATGATGGGCACCATACCTCCCACTGACACCAATGACGGGGCACTATTCCTCCCCACTGACACCAATGATGGGGCACTATTCCTCCCCACTGACACCAATGATGGGGCACTATTCCTTCCACTGACACCAATGATGGGGCACTATTCTTTCCACTGACACCAATGATGGGGCACTATTCCTTCCACTGACACCAATGATGGGGCACTATTCCTTCCACTGACACCAATGATGGAGCACTATTCCTTCCACTGACACCAATGATGGGGCACTATTCCTCCCCACTGACACCAATGACGGGGCACTATTCCTTCCACTGATACCAATGATGGGGCACTATTCCTCCCACTGACACCAATGATATAACATTTTTTACTCCCACTGGCTACAGTCCAGCACCCCTAAAATTTGAAGGGCAGTAAATTGGCCAATTGTTTCGAAAGTTTGAAGACCCCTGTCTTGGGGTATTTGACGTCCTGAGAGCGGAAATCTTTCTCCATCAGCAAGGAATGGGTTAACATTCTAATCCAGCACATGAGACCCGTCATTAGTGCAGACGCGGTGACGGCATGAATACCACCAGCTGGAAATGATACATTCTATAGATTGCCTTATATACAGCCTGCGGGTTTTAAACACTGGGTGTTGTGTGGAGGGTTCTCCGAGGAATGGTAGCAGAGGACTGTCATAATAATAGAGGCTGCTTTGATTATTATTTTGGGAGGTGGGAGGTGCGTGCGTGGTGCGTTTTATGAAAGGGAGTAACAGTTCCAGTGGAGGCCACTTACACATAAGTGGAAGGCAATTATTGGAGTTCTTAGACCATTCAGTAAATGCTGAAATCAGAGTCTATCTAGCCCATGTCCGGGCTCACCTCCCCCGTCCCTCTGTGCTCCCCCCCCAATTCTGTATTTTTTTTTTTTTATAATGATAATAAAAAAAAAAAAAGTATATATTTGTATTTTAATAGCCAGTCATGTGATGCACAGGGTCCTTCAAATCTTTTTCCAATGTTGGGCAGTCCTTAATGATGCAGAGGGCAGGGCTAATTAATGGTTCCTCAGGGGTGGAGCCATGATGCCCTGCACTCACAGTATGTTTTCAGTCTTATTGCTTGAATGACGCCGAGCAGAAGACTGAGGACATCTAGTGGTGGAATTGGATTGCTTTGTGGGACAGCGCTGGAGAGCAGGTGAGTGCTGCAGCCAGACCTTATTTTGTGCTTCTAATGGAGGACTATTTAAAAAGTACTTGCCTGGAATTGGAATTTAAAAAACTGCCAGGTAATTTGTCCCTTTTCTTTGCACATGCAGGGTCACAGAGCTCCCCTCCTCCCCAGCAACATGTACTCACCCTGCCTTCGCTCCCCTCCTCCCCCAGTGACATGTACTCACCCTGCCTTCGCTCCCCTCCTCCCCAGCAACATGTACTCACCCTGCCTTCGCTCCCCTCCTCCCCAGTGACATGTACTCACCCTGCCTTCGCTCCCCTCCTCCCCAGTGACATGTACTCACCCTGCCTTCGCTCCCCTCCTCCCCAGCAACATGTACTCACCCTGCCTTCGCTCCCCTCCTCCCCCAGTGACATGTACTCACCCTGCCTTCGCTCCCCTCCTCCCCAGCGACATGTACTCACCCTGCCATTTGCTCCCCTCCTCCCCCAGTGACATGTACTCACCCTGCCTTCGCTCCCCTCCTCCCCCAGTGACATGTACTCACCCTGCCTTCGCTCCCCTCCTCCCCAGTGACATGTACTCACCCTGCCTTCGCTCCCCTCCTCCCCAGTGACATGTACTCACCCTGCCTTCACTCCCCTCCTCCCCAGCGACATGTACTCACCCTGCCTTCGCTCCCCTCCTCCCCAGCAACATGTACTCACCCTGCCTTCGCTCCCCTCCTCCCCCAGTGACATGTACTCACCCTGCCTTCGCTCCCCTCCTCCCCAGCGACATGTACTCACCCTGCCTTCGCTCCCCTCCTCCCCCAGCGACATGTACTCACCCTGCCTTCGCTCCCCTCCTCCCCCAGTGACATGTATTCACCCTGCCTTCGCTCCCCTCCTCCCCCGATGACATGTACTCACCCTGCCTTCACTCCCCTCCTTCCCAGCGACATGTACTCACCCTGCCTTCACTCCCCTCCTCCCCCAGCGACATGTACTCACTCTGCCTTCACTCCCCTCCTCCCCAGCGACATGTACTCACCCTGCCTTCGCTCCCCTCCTCCCCCAGTGACATGTACTCACCCTGCCTTCGCTCCCCTCCTCCCCCAGTGACATGTACTCACCCTGCTTCGCTCCCCTCCTCCCCCAGTGACATGTACTCACCCTGCCTTCGCTCCCCTCCTCCCCCAGCGACATGTACTCACCCTGCCTTCGCTCCCCTCCTCCCCAGCGACATGTACTCACCCTGCCTTTGCTCCCATCCTCCCCAGCGACATGTACTCACCCTGCCTTCGCTCCCCTCCATCCCAGCGACATGTACTCACCCTGCCTTCGCTCCCTCCTCCCCCAGTGACATGTACTCACCCTGACTTCGCTCCCTTCCTCCCCAGCGACATGTACTCACCCTACCTTCGCTCCCCTCCTCCCCCAGCGACATGTACTCACCCTGCCTTCGCTCCCCTCCTCCCCCAGTGACATGTACTCACCCTGACTTTGCTCCCCTCCTCCCCAGCGACATGTACTCACCCTACCTTCGCTCCCCTCCTCCCCCAGCGACATGTACTCACCCTGCCTTCGCTCCCCTCCTCCCCCAGTGACATGTACTCACCCTGCCTTCGCTCCCCTCCTCCCCCAGCGACATGTACTCACCCTGCCTTCGCTCCCCTCCTCCCCCAGCGACATGTACTCACCCTGCCTTCGCTACCCTCCTCCCCCAGCGACATGTACTCACCCTGCCTTCGCTCCCCTCCTCCCCCAGCGACATGTACTCACCCTGCCTTCGCTACCCTCCTCCCCCAGCGACATGTACTCACCCTGCCTTCGCTACCCTCCTCCCCCAGCGACATGTACTCACCCTGCCTTCGCTCCCCTCCTCCCCCAGCGACATGTACTCACCCTGCCTTCGCTCCCCTCCTCCCCCCGCGACATGTATTCACCCTGCCTTCGCTCCCTTCCTCCCCCAGTGACATGTACTCACCCTGCCTTCGCTCCCCTCCTCCCCCAGTGACATATACTCACCCTGCCTTCGCTCCCCTCCTCCCCCAGCGACATGTACTCACCCTGCCTTCGCTCCCCTCCTCCCCCAGCGACATATACTCACCCTGCCTTCGCTACCCTCCTCCCCCAGCAACATGTACTCACCCTGCCTTTGCTACCCTCCTCCCCCCGCGACATGTACTCACCCTGCCTTCGCTCCCTTCCTCCCCCAGCGACATGTACTAACCCTGCCTTCGCTCCCCTCCTCCCCCCGCGACATGTACTCACCCTGCCTTCGCTCCCTTCCTCCCCCAGTGACATGTACTCACCCTGCCTTCGCTACCTTCCTCCCCCAGCGACATGTACTCACCCTGCCTTCGCTCCCCTCCTCCCCCCGCGACATGTACTCACCCTGCCTTCACTCCCTTCCTCCCCCAGTGACATGTACTCACCCTGCCTTCGCTCCCCTCCTCCCCCAGCGACATATATTCACCCTGCCTTCGCTCCCCTCCTCCCCCAGCGACATGTACTCCCCCTGCCTTTGCTCCCCTCCTTCCCCCCGTGACATGTACTCACCCTGCCTTCGCTCCCCTCCTCCCCCAGCGACATATACTCACCCTGCCTTTGCTACCCTCCTCCCCCAGCGACATGTACTCACCCTGCCTTCGCTACCCTCCTCCCCCAGCGACATGTACTCACCCTGCCTTTGCTCCCCTCCTCCCCCAGCGACATGTACTCACCCTGCCTTCGCTCCCTTCCTCCCCCAGTGACATGTACTCACCCTGCCTTCGCTCCCCTCCTCCCCCCATGACATGTACTCACCCTGCCTTCGCTCCCCTCCTCCCCCAGGGACATGTACTCTCCCTGCCTTCGCTCCCCTCCTCCCCCAGGGACATGTACTCACCCTGCCTTCGCTCCCCTCCTCCCCCAGGGACATGTACTCTCCCTGCCTTCGCTCCCCTCCTCCCCAGCGACATGTACTCACCCTGCCTTCGCGCCCCAACTTTTTTTCCTCTGTTCCGGTGTTAAGCTTTTTGAGCTTTGAGTATAAAAGGGAAGCGTGAATGTGGCCTTAGCAAATTGGAAAACAGTGATGTCCATGTTCAATTTAAATTCTTTCGGGCTCTTTCACACACGTGGTGGAGTGCAGCGCCCTCTGAAGAGTGATCCACATTCATATCACTTTTCAGAGGGCATTTGACAGGTGGGGAGAACGTGTTATGTCACCTCCTCGTCGGCATATTTAACCTTATAACGGCACACTACCGTGCTGCAGTTGCATGCATTGCACATCTACGTGTTCCTGAAAACTCTTGAGAGGATTGACCATTTGAATAGAGGCCAAGTAGCGTTGTCGGCCCCGCAGCAAAAACAAGCTTATGATCAGTGAAAATGGAAAAATCTCAAAGTAATTTCTTTGCAATAACTTGCACTGGTGAAAATTATCATATCAGGAATGGAAATAGTTAATGGAAACCTTGCTAAAAACAGTTTTTTCAAAGTAGAGACACTTTGGGGGTCTATTTATATAAAATAAAAATCTGCGGTGCGAATGTCTCAAGTATTCGCACAGCTGTCACATCTAATCCCTGTAATTTGTGAAATATATATTTCTATAACCATCAGCTCCATCTAGTGGCTATGACACAGTCATTTCTTCCTTGGGGTATTTCAAGGAAATACCACATTATGGCCACTAGATGGAGCTGACAATTATAGGAAGTAAACATATTACATTATGGGGATTATTTGTGATGGCTGAATAAAAGATAAAAAAAGACCCCTTTAAAGAGTAACTCCACTTTTTTTAAGACCCCCCCCCCCCCCCGGGAGATCTATGTACATTGCAGGGATTGTAATAAACTTTGTTGCAGAGTCCTACCTTTTGTTATTCTGAAGAATTAGCTGTTTGTTCCTCTGTGTCCATATGAATGGGAGTGACTTTATAATTATCAATCAGCAGGGCTCTAATGAGGAAGATGGCAGGGTCTGCATCGCTTTAGACTTGATTTCCTATTGGGAGTATCTCACCAAAAAATGACATTTTTGTTTCAGGAGATGCCCAAAAATCAGACTTGTATCTTAACGCAGACTTCGGGGAAAATCAGTGAGCCAATCACACAAGCAGGAAATTACATTTGGGGGGTGGGGGTGGGGGGGGTTCTGGGTTTTGTATACCATCTGTGTACAGAGCGCCTCCAGGTGGCCATATTGCATTTTACAGGAAATGACAGCGGCTGCAGATTGAAAAGGAAAGATCATTTTTAATAACATTCAATTATAATATGACTCGTGTAGCAATTGTATACGCTCGATTATTTTCTTTAGTTCCTCCCCCCTCCCCATGAAAGTGAAGTTACCCTTTAAGTGCTCATAAAACACCCTGTTAGCAGGTACCCTTAGATCTAATAACCACAGGATGGCCTTGCATTCAATGCAATCAATAAAAACAAAAGCCGGTGGCAGGTAAGTCTGCCAAATGTTCCATCTACCGGTGTTGTACGTGGTTATTTATTGGATTTTATTCAGTGACTCGAAACTCTCTTATTTGGAAATGAGATCCTTCCCGTTGATTACAGTTATTCCCTAACCTTGTACCGCCAATGAGCATTCTGGAGAGTGAAATGTATCCCGGGCCTCGTCTCTCCTGTCTGCCTGGCCACATACTTTCATACAATGGATCATTTGTATTGCTGGAGATTGAGTGAGTCACCCTCAACACGTGCCAGCCATCTCACGGTGGAGTTTACGAGTTACGTTACCCCTGGTTTTTTTTTTATGATGCCGTTGTGGCCTGGGCCGGGGTGGTAATCAACACCACCCTGTGATGTCATGTATTATGGAACAGGCTCGTATTCTTCACACCACCAGGACCTTTTCCAAGACTTAAGCGTCTTACAACGAGGTCAAAGTCCTTGAGGGCCACCAATACCATGGAGCCTTTTTCAAGGGAGATCCACAGAGAGGGTTTTCTTTATGACGTCATCCCGTGAAATGTCACCACGTTTTACTGGCTTGATTAAAAAAACTTCTTTAGAGAGCAGTAATGATACGTGAAGCCTGACAAACCATATCCAACAGTCCTAAGTACAGTGAGGGAAAAGTATTTGATCCCCCTGCTGATTTTGTATGTTTGCCCACTGACAAAGAAATAATCAGTCTATAATTTTAATGGTAGGTTTATTTTAACAGTGAGAGACAGAATAACGACAAAAAAAAATCCAGAAAAACGCATTTCAAAAAAGTATTTGACCTCTTCGCAAAACATGACTTAGTACTTGGTGGCAAAACCCTTGTTGGCAATCACAAAGGTCAGATGTTTCTTGTAGTTGGCCACCAGGTTTGCACACATCTCAGGAGGGATTTTGTCCCACTCCTCTTTGGAGATCCTCTACAAGTCATTAAGGTTTCCAGGCTGACTCTTGGTAACCCGAACTTTCAGCTCCCTCCACATATTTTCTATGGGATTAAGGTCTTGAGTCTGGCTAGGCTACTCCAGGACCTTAATGTGCTTCTTCTTGAGCCACTCCTTTGTTGCCTTGGCCATGTGTTTTGGGTCATGCTGGAATACCCATCTACGACCCATTTTTATCACCCTGGCTGAGGGAAGGAGGTTCTCACCCTGTCCATCTTCCCTTTGATGCAGTGAAGTTGTCCTGTCCCCTTAGCAGAAAAACACCCCCAAAGCATAATGTTTCCACCTCCATGTTTGATGGTGGGGATGGTGTTCTTGGGGTCATAGGCAGCATTCCTCCTCCTCCAAACCCGGCGAGTTGAGGTGATGCCAAAGAGCTCGATTTTGATCACATCTGACCATAACACTTTCACCCAGTTCTTCTCTGAATCATTCAGATGTTCATTAGCAAACTTCAGATGGACCTGTACATGTGCTTTCTTGAGCAGGGGGACCTTGCGGGTGCTGCAGGATTTTAGTCCTTCACGGCGTAGTGTGTTACCAATTGTTTTCTTGGTGACTATGGTCCCAGCTGCCTTGAAATCATTGACAAGATTCTCCCGTGTAGTTCTGGGCTGATTCCTCACCGTTCTCATGACCATTGAAACTCCACGAGGTGAGATCTTCCATGGAGCCCCAGACCGAGGGAGACTGACAGTTATTTTGTGTTTCTTCCATCTGTGAATAATCCCACCAACTGTTGTCACCCTCTCACCAAGCTGCTTGGCGATGGTCTTGTGTAGGTCTACAATCTTGTCTCTGACATTCTTGGACAGCTCTTTGGTCTTGGCCATGGTGGAGAGATTTGAATCTGATTGATTGCTTCTGTGGACAGGTGTCTTTTATACAGGTAACACGCTGAGATTAGGAGCACTCCTTTTAGGAAAGTGCTCCTAATCTCAGCTCATTATCTGTAGAGAAGACACCTGGGAGCCAGAAAACTTGCTGATTGATAGGGGATCAAATACTTACACTCATTAAAATGCAAATCAATTTATAACTTTTTTTAATGCGTTTTTCTGGATATTTTTGTTGTTATTCTGTCTCTCAGCGGAGAAAACAGCATGTCAAAAGTTTAGCCTGTGCAACCCAGCATAACGTCTTCTCACCACTTCCTGGAATTCCTAGAATCGTTGACCGCAGTGAGACCCTGGATGACGTACACTGTGATTGACAAGGGAGCCATGTGGTCAGGCTCTAACGCGTTTCGTCAACACGTCTTCATACAATAAATACCAGAAGAGGGCAGGTGAGTAACCCTGCAAGCAACGAGGCTTTTCACTTACTGTTACAGTCTCTTCAGAATCCGTCCAGGAATGTTTAATGACGTCACCGGCGCATGCGCAGTCCGTACTTTCTTTAACGGCATGCTATGTGTGCCGTTTCTATACACTCAGCATTGCCGAGTTATTTCCTCCCACTGAAAACGGCACAGAAAGGAAGCCTCGCGATGGTGTGCCCTCCTCCTCACCTTCTTGGTTACACGCAATCGCGCATGTGCGAGATTTAGACAGGGAAAGAGAGGAAGGGTGGAAATGCCATCCACACAAGAGCCAAAAATTGGCAGTAAAGATGGTGCAGCCGATTCCCGGAAGAAGATATATTTTCTAAAATTAAAAAATGGTATTTGCAAACTTCGTTTTTGTGACGTTTTAATGTTGAAGACATCTATACACATTGCTGCATGATATTATTTTTATAAAAAAAAGAAAACAAATCCAGGGTTCACTTCCTCTTTAATGCCCTCTTGGATGTGCTTAGGATCTAGACCCTTTTTAGGGGCTAATCCGTCCAGGTTTTTACACACCAACTGCTTAAAGACCTCAACTTGGTGATTTGAGGGTTGAGGCGGGTTAAAAAGAGATCTATTCTTTAAACCACTATCAATGTCCACTGTATCTACACCTTTCCTGTTCCTAAGGTCAAAATTATTCGATAGAAAGTATTTTTTTATGTTCAATTTTCTGACATGTCTATGAATGTCTATATAAACGTTAAACTTATTACCGAATATAATGGAGTATAAGCCGACCCGAATATAAACCGAGGCACCTAATTTTACCACAAAAAAACGGGAAAACTTATTGACTCGAGTATAAGCCTAGGGTGAGAAATGCGCAGCTACTGTAAGTGGAAAAGAGGGTCAACAATGCCCATTTGCAGCCTCACTGTGCCCATTTGCAGCCATAGGTCCCCTGAACGTCAAACTAGGTAGTTAAGGGTTCCTAGATGCCCCCCTAGCTGCAGCCAAAATTTGGGGTCTCTGGACCCAAAGGGTCACGAAATGACATTGCTGCAGATGGACACAGTTGACCGACTTTGGGGCCACTTGGTGCTAGGAATCCCAAATTTGGTGTGCAAACCCAGTGGAACTAGCACTACAACGTATCCATATATATATATATATATAGCTGGGATTCCTAGCACCAAGTGACCCTGAGATACGGGGCCCCAAAGTCGGTTCTGAAAATGTCAAGCACTTTTCTGCAGCAGAGAATGACATTTTCCGAACTGACTTTGGGGCCCCGTATCTCGGGGCCACTTGGTGCTAGGAACCCCAGCTTTGGATATGTTGTAGTGCTAGTTCCACTGGGGTTGCACACCAAATTTGTGATTCCTAGCACCAAAGCCGGTTCGAAAAATGTCATTCTCTCCTGCAGAAAAGTGCTTGACTCGAGTATAAGCCGAGGGGGGCATTTTCAGCACCAAAAAAATGTGCCAAAAAACTCGGCTTATACTTGAGTATATACGGTAATCGGCTTTTTAGATGTACACTTCAATCCTGCATTTACATTATTCGTTTCTTTCTGGGTTAGCTTAACTTGGGTCAAATTATAAATGCCACTCAGTCTATTTCCCTTTTTTTTGCTGGACCCTATGCCCTGCTCTGCACCCTCTTCGTGCATTATCCTTGGAAATTGGGTAGGACTGAATGTTTTTTCCCATGCAGGCGGGTTCCACCATTCCTGTGTGTGGGGTGGGAAGTAGGGTTACAACGGTTCGACCCCTCCAGGGCCGGTTTCCTCGACCTCGTCCTCTGGAGTATCGCGCTATGCAGAGCATTCCCTTGTGTTTTTCTGTGTTGCACCCGACGAGATGAGCCGTTCCAGGACTGATCTTTGGTAACCTTTGGACAGTGTTATAGATCGATTTCGATTTAAACTGTTTTATCAGCAACTACTAGACTTGTGTGTCAGGAATGAGAAGTTTGAGGTACGGGTCTGTTTCTAATGACGAGCCTATACCTGCCATCCGGTCTAGGGTATTCTCTTTGAATCGGTATTCTTTAATTAAATTTTTGAATTCTGTTTATGAATAAATACAAGACTGAGATCAGTTTCTGACATTCAGAGTTTTTAAATTTTAAATTTTGAGGCCTTCATCACGTCGGTCAGAATTTATTCTGTCTGACATTGGAGTGTGGACTTAATATAGTGACCGTGGAGAATATTTTTCCAAAGATTTCATTGTTTGGGTCGGCATTTGTTGCAGTGGCTTCAACTGCATTCAAATACATTTATTAAGGCCGGTCTAATGTACATTCGGCTATGCCTGGCGATATTTCTGGGTCAGCATATATTGCAGCGGTTCCAACTGTATTCAGATGCATTTATGATGCTTTCATTTATAGCGGTTTATATATTTTATACATTAAGACCCTGAGATGGTTGCATTTTAAGGACGTTTCTGGGTTTATATTGCAGTATTTTCATATATTTATGTATCTTTTTATATTTTGATGTGTTTCATGCAATGGCGTCCCGGGGGGGGGGGGGCAGAGGGGGCCCTGACCCCCCCAACATTATGCTGTGCCCCACCACGTGCCCCCCCCCCATAAAAAAAAAATACATTTTTCTTTTCTTTTTTTTTTTACAAAAAGGCAATGTCTAAGAGGGAGAGCGTCCCCAGTCAGCTCCTGCGGGTGATTCCTCCCCCTCCCTCTGCTCGCTGACACTGCATAATGCGAGCGCTCACACAACCACGGCCACCCAATCTGCTCCTTCCTTGGCATCCTCATTGGCAGGGAGAAGAGCGAGTTGCAGGAAGGACTCCACCAGGACTCTCAGTTACTGAAAAAACAGACTGATTTCTCCCGTCCTTAGGACAGGAGAACCAGCCTGTAAATTCCAAGAGATGCCAGACCAGCGCTGTCAATAGCAGGGGCAGGACAGCAAGAGGAGGCTGGGGAACCCCACAGTGGCAGAACACCAGGGCCCGGTGGCAAGACAACCTTTGCAACCCTGATAGTTCTCCCACTGCTTTGGACCCTTATATTTTCTTGGTATGCTGGTGACATATATCTCTTGTTTTCTGCCTCCCTGGGGGGCCCCAATACAGTAGGAAGGGAGCTCACTGCAGAACATGTGAAAGGGCCGTTGTGGGATCATAGTAAAGTGCCCCAGGATATAATATATATGTATATATATATATATATATATATATATATATATATATATATATATATATATATATAATTGCATTTTATAGTTGCCCCCCTACTTTTGTTCCTGTCCCCCCCATGTGCCCCCCCTAAATATGAAAGCTGGAGACGACACTGGTTTCATGTACATCTTAATAGACTATTAAGTAACATTGATATAGTATTGATATGATATTAATGCTGACATAGTGTTTATATCGCATTATGTCATATATATGCATATTATGTCATGTCCAGCAGGTGCTTCTTTCACCTTATAGCATCTGTTGTATTTATATCAGTTAACAATATCTTGCATAGCTGTGTATGCCCTAGAGCAGTGATGGCGAACCTTGGCACCCCAGATGTTTTGGAACTACATTTCCCACGATGCTCAACCACACTGAAGAGTGCATGAGTATCAAGGGAAATGTAGTTCCAAAACATCTGGGGTGCCGAGGTTCGCCATCACTGTCCTAGGGTACTGGTGTCAGACTAGGGTTTTGCGAGTTATACGAGGCATGACTTGTGATTACGGTATAATGATCACACTGAGTGCGAGTTTACGTACGCATGTTTATCTGGTTTGGTCGTTGCTGGCAGCAGTGATGCTCATGACGCGCCGCGTTGCTTGCAGGGTTACGCACCCGCCCTCTTCTGGTATTTATTGGACGAGCCGGTCCGCATGGCCACGCCCTCCGACGAAGACGCAATGACGAAACGAGTTAGAGGGTGACCACGCGGCTCCCTTGTCAATCACAGTGTACGCCATCCCGGGTCTCACCGCGGTCAGCGATTCTAGGAATTCCAGGAGGCGATGAGAGGACGTTACGCTGGGTTGCACAAGCTAAACTTTTGACACGCTGTTTTTATTTATTCATCCTGTAAGCATAATATGTATGTGGGGGTTGTGTTTCTAAATAAATGACAGTATCACGATATGCAGAGCATTCCCTTGCGTTTTTCTATGTTACACCCGATGACCTGAGCAGTTCCAGCCGTTGATCTTTGGTGACCTTTGGATAGAGTTCAATATCCTTGGGGAGATATCAGGCTTATCATTATCTTTATTGCGGTGAGTCCATCACCAAAGGGATTCCCACGAACGAGGTGGATTGGTGACGGTACTCAGGTAAGGAACGTTTCCTGTTTTAAAATTCTGATGGGAAACGGCACCATACACTGATTTATGGACTGTTGCATGGACTGTGACGTAGCTCACGTTTTATGTGTGCAATGTTTATAGCCCACTGAATGCCTTACTATCGCACTGAATATTTCTAGATATTTGTTAGCGCTGGTAATGCTGAGTTTTTTTATCTTTGCATAATTTGTTTTATATATTTTGTATTTGTATAATAGCTGCTATAGTGCACGAGTTACAGAGTTAGGTAGGAAAAAAGACACAAGTCCATCTAATTCAAAAAAAAAAAAAAAAGTGCAGGTCACGAGGCTAGAAGACGCTTATATAACAGAGAGGCGGACATTTTTTGTTATGTGGAACTCTATATTGGAACATTTGTAATGTCCCTGTGACCCCCCCCCCAACCCCATCCTTTATTTTCAGTCTTGGTGTCACAGAAGCACAAAGTGAGGGAGGTGGGATCACCTCAAAGACGTCAAAACCCACCAGACATGTCAATCCTTCCCCATTCTCTCCAAAAAAAAAAAAAAAGAAAAAGTTGGATGGCATTGCCCTTTAAAAGTCTTGTACCTTGTCACCTGTCCCGATTGCTCTTCTCTAGTGTAATGGCTGAGCGTCGCCATCTTGTGACAGAATTGCAGAACTACATCAGGATTGCTTGAGGAATGTGAAGCATGTAGCTATTGAATGTCACATCGTTTTCTCCCATGTTTGAGAAGACGTCTGCACACAAAGAGCACATTCTGAGGATCACATCTTGTTCTTTGTGTAAACTAGCAATGGATTATCAGGTGGCACCGAGGGGTGAAGAATAACCAGAAGAGAACAGGCTGAACTATATGTGCTTATGTTCCAAATATCATTGTAATACAACATTACTAAAACACAATGGAGGTCTTCTTTATAGGTCTCGGTGTTTGTGTAATCTGCTTCTTTTGCAAAACAGCAAAGGCCTAATTTCTAAACCAGCGATTCTCAACCAACATGCCATGGCCTACTGCTAGGCTGTGGCCTCCCTTCTACTAGACCTACCAAACCTTCAACTAGCGGCAGATCCCCTAACCTCCAACAAATCCTCCGAGCAACCATAGTAATCTTCAACATTCCATAGTGGGGCCGCTGTCTTCTTCAGTGCTCCCAACCTCACACAGTACTCTCCAGCCTCCTACAGTGCTCTCCGACATCCCACAGTGGCCCCCAACCTCCCACAGTGCCACCCAGCCCCTGCAGTGCCCCCAAGCCTGCTACAGAACCATCAGCCCCCCATAGTGCCCCCAACCTCTAACGGTGTCTCACACAACCTTCCATATTGCCTCCCATAGTGCCTCACCAACAGTTCATAGTGGGCCGCAGTGTCCCTCTGCCCCCACAGTGCCCCCAATCTCACACAGTGGCCCCCAACCTCAAATAGTGCTACCTAGCCCCCTGCAGTGTCCACAAGCCTACTCCAGAGCCTCCAGGCGTTCGTAGTGCCCCTGACCTCTAACAATGTCCCTCACTGCCTCCCCATGTCCCGCAGTGCCACCCAGCTCCTATAGTGCCCTTCAACATTCCACAGTGGGGCCACAGTGTTAGTCAGTGCTCCCAACCTCACACAGTACTCTCCAGCCTCCTACAGTGCTCTCCGACATCCCACAGTGGCCCCCAACCTCCCACAGTGCCACACAGCCCCTGCAGTGCCCTCAAGCCTACTACAGAACCATCAGCCCCACCCATAGTGCCCCCAACCTCTAACGGTGTCTCACACAACCTTCCATATTGCCTCCCATAGTGCCTCACCAACAGTTCATAGTGGGCCGCAGTGTCCCTCTGCCCCCACAGTGCCCCCAATCTCACACAGTGGCCCCCAACCTCAAATAGTGCTACCTAGCCCCCTGCAGTGTCCACAAGCCTACTCCAGAGCCTCCAGGCGTTCGTAGTGCCCCTGACCTCTAACAATGTCCCTCACTGCCTCCCCATGTCCCGCAGTGCCACCCAGCTCCTATAGTGCCCTTCAACATTCCACAGTGGGGCCACAGTGTTAGTCAGTGCTCCCAACCTCACACAGTACTCTCCAGCCTCCTACAGTGCTCTCCGACATCCCACAGTGGCCCCCAACCTCCCACAGTGCCACACAGCCCCTGCAGTGCCCTCAAGCCTACTACAGAACCATCAGCCCCACCCATAGTGCCCCCAACCTCTAGCGATGTCTCACACAACCTTCCATATTGCCTCCCATAGTGCCTCACCAACAGTTCATAGTGGGCCGCAGTGTCCCTCAGCCCCCACAGTGCCCCCAATCTCACACAGTGGTCCCTAACCTCAAACAGTGCTACCTAGCCCCCTGCAGTGTCCACAAGCCTACTCCAGAGCCTCCGGCTGTCCATAGTGCCCCCGACCTCTAACAATGTCCCTCACTGCCTCCCGCAGTGCCACCCAGCTCCTATAGTGCCACCTCCAACCTTCTATAGTAGACTGCAGTGTCCCCATCCCCCACAGTGCCCCCAACTTCACACAGTGCTCTCCAGCCTCCCACAGTGCTAACCCCCCCCCCACCCCCAGCCTACTGCAGAGCCTCCAGCTCCCCATCGTGCCCCTAACCTCAAACAGTGTACCACACTGTCTTCTGACTTCTCACAGCACCCCACCAATCCCGGAAGCACCTTCCAGTCTCCCTCAGTGTCCCTGCTATGTCCCCAGCCTCCTAGAGAGACCCTCAGCTCCCTCCGGAAACCTGATCCTCCTCAGGGAGACTAATGCCTCGTACACATGATCGGACATTCCAACAACAAAATCCGTGTTTTTTTTCTGAAGGATGTTGGCTCAAACTTGTCTTGCATACACACGATCACACAAATGTTGTCGGAAATTCCGAACGTCAAGAACACGGTGACGTACAACACGTTTGACGAGCCGAGAAAAATTAAGTTCAATAGCCAGTGCAGCTCTTCTGCTTGATTCCGAGGATGCGTGGAATTTTGTGCATCGGAATTATGTTCACACGCTCGGCATTTCCGACAACAAGTTTTGTTGTCAGAAAATTTGAGAACCTGCTCTCAAACGTTTGTTGTCAGAAATTCCGACAGCAAATGTCCGATGGAGCCTACACACGGTCGGATTTTCCGACAACAAGCTCACCATGAATATTTGTTGTCAGAAATTCCGACCGTGTGTACGCGGCATTAGTCTGCCACAAAGCCCCTAAACCCTCCAGAGAATAATTGTACATCCACTGTTAAAAAAGATAGAGAGGTCAAAGTGGGTTGACTGGCACAAAATCATGCAAACCCTCATTTTCTGCAGCCCTATTGGTCATATAACATAAGAGGGGCAGTGTTTACAGAGCTCTGTAGCTCAATGCAGAGCACTGTGTCCTTGCAGCACTTGGTCTCTGGCTTCACTCCCCATCAGGGCCATAGGTGCAGGGAAACTGTGCGATCCCCCTGCGTTTATGAGGGCTTTCTTCTGGGCTTTGTAGGCTGATCTACCTAGATTGTGTGTCTGTATCTGTGACCGGGCTGTTAGATTGTAAGCTCTTCTGGAACAAGAACAAATGTGAATCAATGTACTCACTAAGGTGCTCCTGTTTATATAGTAATAAGTTAATAGTAAAATATGAGAGTTGAGACTTCATGATGAGTGGGTGCAAAAATGGGGGACACAGGTGTCAGTTAAAGGAATAGTGCCCCATCGTAGGTGTCAGTGGGAGGAACAGTGCCCCATTGTTGGTGTCAGTAATAGTGCCACATTACTGGTGTCGGTGGGAGGAATAGTGCCCCATCATTGGTGTCAGTGGGAAGAATAGTGCCCCATTACTGGTGTCAGTGGGAGGAATAGTGCCCCATTACTGGTGTCGGTGGGAGGAATAGTGCCCCATCATTGGTGTCAGTGGGAAGAATAGTGCTCCATTACTGGTGTCAGTGGGAAGAATAGTGCCCCATTTCTGGTGTCGGTGGGAGGAATAGTGCCCCAACATTGGTGCCAGTGGGAAGAATAGTGCCCCATTACTGGTGTCGGTGGGAGGAATAGTGCCCCATCATTGGTGTCAGTTTTAGGAATCATGTCCCATTGCTGGTGCAAGTGGGAGGAATAGTTACGAAGCATATAGGTTGTACCCCAATGAAAAGTCAGCCCAGTGCTCTACAAACCCAAATCTCTCCTTCTTACAGCAGGTCTTTAGCCATGAATTCAGTTCTCTAATCTCCCCCCTGTCTTTCCTGTGTTACACATGGCACGCGCAATATTTCAGAGGATATCACCTTGGAGGTCCTTCCCTTCAACTTGCAGGCTAGTTCTTTAAATTGGTTCTTAAGGAGCCTCCACCTTCCATATACTGTATTCTGTCATTGGTTCCAACATGGACCAAGACAGCTGGGTCATGCCCAGCACCTCCCAGTAATTTATCAACCCGGTCCACCACACACCGAACCCTGGCACCAGGTTCCCTATTGTTGGTGCCAGTAGGAGGCATAGTAGCCCATCATTGGTATCAGTGGGAGAAATAGTGCCCCATCATTAGTATCAGTGGGAGAAAAATGCCCCATCGCTGGTGTCAGTGGGAGAAATAGCGCCCTATCATTGGTGTCAGTGGGTCAAATAGTGCCCTCAGTGGGAAGAATAGTGTCCTATTGTTGGTGTCAGCGGGAGGAATAGTGCCCCATTGTTGGTGTCAGTGGGAGGAATAGTGCCCCATCATTGGTGTCAGTGGGAGGAATAGTGCCCCATCATTGGTGTCAGTGGGAGGAATAGTGCCCCATCATTGGTGTCAGTGGGAGAAATACTGTCCTATTGTTGGTGTCAGCTGGAGAAATAGTGCCCCATCATTGGTGTCAGTGGGAGAAATACTGTGCTATCATTGGTGTCAGTGGGAGGAATAATGCCCCATTGTTGATGTCAGTGGGAGGAATAGTGCCCCATCACTGGTGTCAGTGGGAGGAATAGTGCCCCATCACTGGTGTCAGTGGGAGGAATAGTGCCCCATCATTGGTGTCAGTTGGAGGTATTGTGCCCCACTCTTGGTGTCAGTGGAAGGAATGGTGCCTCATCATTGGTGTCAGTTGGAGGAATAAAGTCTCATATCAGTGGAAGGAACAGTGCCCCAAAGGCTTAAAAAAAGGAAAGCAAAGGGCCACATCCAACTCACGTTCAGCAGTTTGGAGACCACTAATCTATTCTAAACAAGAACAAATAGTGTTGACTTTTGATATACTTTATGTTTGTTGTTCTCATTATCTTTTGTTTTTTGTTTTGCTACTTTATCTAAGTAACAAAAAATAAAATAAAACTAAAGATTAATCTTGCTTATATGGCTGTTTTATACTATTTCTGCAATAACTGTCTTCATTTCATTTCTTCTCTTTCTTGGCAGCGCCGTTGGCAGCCATGATCCGGTTCCGATTTAATGGCTCGTTGGCTACCGGACTCTTATTGCTTCAGACGGTGTTCCTTCTTGTCTTGTACTCCAGACAAAATATATCTCTACAGAGAACGGAGCCCAGTGAGAAGGTCCATCTACTCATTCTCTCCTCTTGGAGGTCAGGTTCTTCCTTTGTTGGCCAGATCTTCAGCCAACATCCAGATGTGTTCTACTTGATGGAACCTGCTTGGCACGTGTGGGTATCCATGTTTCAGAACAGCGCTAAGGTTCTCCACATGGCGGTCCGAGACTTGGTGCGGTCCGTCTTCCTGTGCGACATGTCCGTGTTTGACGCCTATATGCCAAAGGTGCGCAATGTATCCAACCTGTTCCAGTGGTCCACCAGCAGGGCGTTGTGCACAGAACCAGCATGCAAGTTCTTTTCACGTGACCAGATCACAAACGAGTTGGCTTGTAAGACACTATGTGGGAAATACCCCTTTGACAATATCAAACAAGTATGCGGCCTGTACAGCCACATCGTTATAAAGGAGGTCCGCTTCTTTGACTTGAAGGTTCTCTATCCTCTTCTCACCGATCCTTCCTTGAACTTAAAAATAATCCATTTGGTCCGGGATCCAAGGGCTATGGCCAAATCCAGGGAACAAGCCAAGAAGGCTTTTTTCAGAGACAATGGGATCGTGCTTAACACTAACGGATCCAAAATAGACGACAGCAAGTATGAGGTCATCCAGGAGATCTGCCGAAGTCACGTGCAAATATATGAAACCGCCACCTATAAGGCTCCCAGCTTCCTCAAAGATCGATACATGCTGGTCAGGTACGAAGACGTGGTTCGTGACCCTTTGAAGGAAATCACGCAGATGTATGAATTTGCTCATTTAAGGCTGACCAACAAGCTTGAGAAATGGATCCACAACATCACGCATGGGCAAAGCCCCTCGAACCTAAAGGAAGCCTTCGTGATAACGTCGCGCAACGCCGCCAACGTGTCTCAAGCCTGGAGGAACATTCTATCCTTCGAAAAAGTGAAGAGGATCCAAAATGTATGCAAAGGGGCCATGAATATGCTTGGCTATCTCACCGTAGACTCAATGGCGGAACAGGAAGACTTGTCCATCAATGTTGTGTTACCCAGGAAAACGAGCCAGTTCAGTTGGCTATGACTTAAACATACCAAGAGACCTTTGCACTTTGGAAGGCTTTGCTATTTTCGTTTGTTTTTATTTATTAAATTTTATTCCTTGAACTGTGAAAAAGTGTTTATGACCGCGGGAACATTTTTATGGGCCTGTTTGAAGAAGAAGAAAACCTAATATGAAGTTTGCTTGTAGAGACCCAAAAACATGGATAGCTACAGTTTAGTATTTGTTAAACTTGAAGTGACCCATGCCATTTCTTTTGCTAGCCCGATGATTAAATAGGCAAAGTAGGCACTGGCCTATGGGCACCGCTACCACAAATTAAAATAATATTGATTTTATCTTGAGAGAAAAATGACAATGAAGCTTTCCTAAATTGTTTACAAAAGATGGAAAAATGTATCAACTAAACCACTTCAGCTATGGAAGATTTTACCCCCTTCATGACCAGGCCATTATTTGCTCTTCGTAACTGCATTACTTTAACTGATATTATTTATATAATTTTTTTTCACAGATTTTTTCTTTTGGTGGTATTTGATCACCACTGGGTTTTTTTTAATTCTTTTGTGATATAAACAAAATAATACGGAAAATTTTGGGAAAAAAAAAAATTACCAACTTTACCAAAGACACGCAGCTGTATTTTTGCCTAAATTTATGAACACATTTATTTTTTTTATTAATTGGATATGTTTTATAACCGAAATTAGAAAATATTGTGTTTTTTTTTACAGTCTTTTTTCATTTAAAAAAAACAAAAAAACAAATAAAAAACCCCAGTGGTGATAAAATACCACCAAAAGAAAGCTCTGTTTGTGTGAAAAAAAATGATATAAATTTAATTTTGCTTACAGCGTTGCATGATCACGCAATTACCGGTTAAAGTAGCTCAGTGCTGAATAGCAAAAAAATAACGTGGTCATGATGGGGGTGGGGGGGTAAAACCTTTACAGAGGTTTTGGGAGTTGGGAGGTGTGCATTGTTGTAATCTCTTTATCCGTCTTGTAACAGCTCTCTAGCAGGTAGCAGCTGTGAAAACTCTGGATTGACTGGAATTATTTTTATTTTATTTTATCTGAATATATTTTTATTTTTATTTTTTTTTTAATAAATATTTTCAGCCTATGGGGAAAAGAGGAATAAAAGCAAGGAAAAGTGATTATGGGTAATGTGGATTTTTACTCAGATTTTCACAGCTGTTATCTTGCTAGAGAGCCGAGCTGATGACAGCCTCTATCCACAGGGGGCCATTTAAAGGGACAGGGAGAGGAATGGCGTGGGGTGACTTTCATTTAAAGTGTTGTAGTTTTAATGTAAAAAAGTTCAGAGATGGTTTTAGTTTTTTATTTTAAGGTAAATACGTCTTAAATAAATAAATGAAAAAAAATGTGATCACTCTGGTAGAATATTTCCTTTAATTTACTGACGTGTTTGTAACCTTCAGACCAATTCCAGAGAGCTAGAACACTGATTCCATATACTGCTTATTTGGTTGATCACTTGCCCTCCAAGAAGATTTACCCCCCCTTCGTGACCAGGCCATTTTTTGTGTTACTTTAAAGTGCAACCCCACTTTTGTTGAGAAAAAGCCCCCCCCCCCCCCCCCCCCGAGGGATCGCTGTACATTGCAGGGATTGTAACAAACGTTGTTGCAGATTCCAACCTTTTTGTTATTCTGAAGAACTCCCTTCTCTGTGTCCATGTGGGAAAGTGAATCTAATAGGAGTGGTTTCATAATTATCAATCAGCTGCTTCACCCGCAGGGCTCTAATGAGGAGAGTGGCAGGGTCTGCATCCCCTTAGCCATGATTTCCTATTGGGAGTATCTCACCAAAAAAAAATGACATTTTTGTTGCAGGGGATGCCCAAAATCTGACTTACATCTTAGTGAAGACTTCTGGGAAAATTAGTGAGCCAATCACACAAGCAGGAAAATACATATCAGGGGGGCACTCTGTATACCATCTGTGTACAGAGCGCCTCCCCCCCAGGTGGCCATATTCCATTTTTAGAAAATTACAGCGGCTCCAGATTGAAAAGGAAAGGTCATTTTTAATAACATTCAACTACAATATGACTTGTATACGCTAGATTATTTTTTCTTTGCAACCCCCCCCCCCCCCAGGCCCCTTTCATTCTTTGGCTTTCGGTGCAGTCAAGTTCCTCCTCCCCAAACTCGCTAATCCATGTCTTTATGGACCTTGCTTTGTGCACTGGTGGGCAGTCATGTTGGAACAGGAAGGGGCCGTCTCCAAACTGTTCCCACAAAGTTGGGAGCATGAAATTGTCCAAAATGTCTTGGTATGCTGACACCTTAAAAGTTCCCTTCACTGGAACTAAGGGGCCAAGCCTGACCCCTGAAAAACAACCCCACACCATAATCCCCCTCCACCAAAATATGAGTCCTGACCTCAACCCCATAGAACACCTTTGGAATGAATTAGAGTGGAGACTGCGAGCCAGGCCTTCTCATCCAACATCAGTGCCTGACCTCACAAATGCTCTTCTGGAAGAATGGTAAAATATTCCCATAGACACACTCCTAAACCTTGTGGACGGCCTTCCCAGAAGAGTTGAAGCTGTTATAGGTGGGCCAACTCAATATTGAACCCTACGGGCGAAGACTGGGATGCCATTAAAATTCATGTGTGTGTAAAGGCAGGCGTCCCAATACTTTTGGTAATATAGTGTAGTTCCTCTGAAATCCCCCTGCTGACAGCTGGGAGAAGAGGAGGACTGTAGAAAAAATGATCCGCACTCCGGCTGTTGCTCTTAAAATTTCTTCATTTTATTGAATAGCCACAGTGAACAAATGCTGATTAAGTTAGTTGACGCGTTTCAGCCTATAAGGCCTTAGTCATGTGGTTATGACTAAGGCCCTATAGGCTGAAACACGTCAACTGACTTAATCAGCGTTTGTTCACTGTGACTATTCAATAAAATGAAGAAATTTTAAGAGCAACAACCAGAGTGCGGATCATTCTTTCCTACATTACTCTACTCAGCCAGCGACTGTGGATCGAGCACCCGGGAGCTCTGCTATCTATGTGGTGTACGGATAGTAGCACTGACTTATCTGTTTATACTAGAAGAGGAGGACTCCAGCAGCCCACAACCACCTTAAACTAGGGCTTATTTTCGGGATAGGTCTAATTTTCCGGGTAGGTCTTACTTTCTATCCCCATTGAGCGGGATTTCGAAAGGGGTCATTTAGCAAATCAATACCTATAGCAAACATTGTAACATTGTATATTATTTTATTTCCTTTTTTTTTCTATATATCATTTTAATTAAAAAAAGTTTAAATATATGTTAGTTTTATTTATTTTTATTACACCATGTTAGATCATACGTCTTTTTTTTATTTATCATTAAAGCCATGTGCTTGCCATGTCCTTCGGTTTCCATCGGCACATCGGACCGCCCCGTAATGTCGTATCCTGAAATCTGACATTCCCGGTTGCTAGGGTTGACTTCACTTTGTATTTTATCCTCGGCATTTGGTTGCCATGACAACACTGCATCTATCTCATAATCTACTAAAGTGCATCCATGCAATTACGGAACACTTCCCAAATATATGACTCCGTCTCCAGAAAATGATGTCGGATTTCTTCATCTGCGGCGCTCCGCGTCTCCGATTACCAGTGAGTGGAATCAGATTGAACAGCAATTTACTTAGAAACAAAGATGAAGGCTGCCTTTTATCTCCTCTCTATAAAATGATTCGCCTTTACCTTCAAATGTTTTTTCTTTTTTTATTCCGTCTTTTTCTTAGCGTGATACTTTTCATATCACATTCTGCTGCAATGCTCGGTTCATGTTACCGTCAATGATTGTGAAATGGCATTTAAAGGAAAACTCCACTTTTATTAAAATACCCTACCACCTGTGTCACCACCCTGTTGGTGACACCCTGTGCTGAGTTCCTGGGTCTGTACACCTGCACTCATTATAAGGGGTTCCCACCATCCCTGTGCTGAGTTCCCGGGTCTGTACACCCGCTGTGCCCATTATGAGGGGTTCCCACCATTCCTGTGCTGAGTTCCCGGGTCTGTACACCCGCTGTGCCCATTATGAGGGGTTCCCACCATCCCTGTGCTGAGTTCCCGGGTCTGTACACCCGCTGTGCCCATTATGAGGGGTTCCCACCATCCCTGTGCTGAGTTCCGGGGTCTGTACACCTTCTGTGCCCATTATGAGGGGTTCCCATTATCCCTGTGCTGAGTTCCCGGGTCTGTACACCTGCTGTGCCCATTGTGAGGGGTTCCCACCATCCCTGTGCTGAGTTCCCGGGTCTGTACACACCTGCTGTGCCCATTATGAGGGGTTCCCACCATCCCTGTGCTGAGTTCCCGGGTCTCTACATCTGTGCCCATTATGAGGGGTTCCCACCATCCCTGTGCTGAGTTCCCGGGTCTGTACACCCGCTGTGCCCATTATGAAGGATTCCTACCATCCCTGTGCTGAGTTCCCGGGTCTGTACACCCGCTGTGCCCATTATGAGGGGTTCCCACCATCCCTGTGCTGAGTTCCGGGGTCTGTACACCTGTGCCCATTATGAGGGGTTCCCATCATCCCTGTGCTGAGTTCCCGGGTCTGTACACCCGCTGTGCCCATTATGAAGGATTCCTACCATCCCTGTGCTGAGTTCCCGGGTCTGTACACACCTGCTGTGCCCATTATGAGGGGTTCCCATCATCCCTGTGCTGAGTTCCCGGGTCTGTACACCCGCTGTGCCCATTATGAAGGATTCCTACCATCCCTGTGCTGAGTTCCCGGGTCTGTACACACCTGCTGTGCCCATTATGAGGGGTTCCCACCATCCCTGTGCTGAGTTCCTAGGTCTGTACACCTGCTGTGCCCATTATGAAGGATTCCTACCATCCCTGTGCTGAGTTCCCGGGTCTCTACACCTGTGCCCATTATGAGGGGTTCCCACCATCCCTGTGCTGAGTTCCTAGGTCTGTACACCCGCTGTGCCCATTATGAAGGATTCCTACCATCCCTGTGCTGAGTTCCCGGGTCTGTACACCCGCTGTGCCCATTATGAGAGGTTACCACCATCCCTGTGCTGAGTTCCGGGGTCTGTACACCCGCTGTGCCCATTATGAAGGATTCCCACCATCCCTGTGCTGAGTTCCTGGGTCTGTACACCCGCTGTGCCAATTATGAGGGGTTCCCATCATCCCTGTGCTGAGTTCCCGGGTCTGTACACCTGCTGTGCCCATTATGAAGGATTCCCACCATCCCTGTGCTGAGTTCCTGGGTCTGTACACCCGCTGTGCCCATTATGAGAGATTACCACCATCCCTGTGCTGAGTTCCTGGGTCTGTACACCCGCTTTGCTCATTATGAGGGGTTCCCATCATCCCTGTGCTGAGTTCCCGGGTCTGTACACCCGCTGTGCCCATTATGAGGGGTTCCCACCATCCCTGCGCTGAGTTCCCGGGTCTGTACACCCGCTGTGCCCATTATGAGGGGTTCTCACCATCCCTGTGCTGAGTTCCCGGGTCTGTACACCCGCTGTGCCCATTATGAGGGGTTCTCACCATCCCTGTGCTGAGTTCCCGGGTCTGTACACCCGCTTTGCTCATTATGAGGGGTTCCCATCATCCCTGTGCTGAGTTCCCGGGTCTGTACACCCGCTGTGCCCATTATGAGGGGTTCCCACCATCCATGTGCTGAGTTCCCAGGTCTGTACACCCGCTGTGCCCATTATGAGGGGTTCCCACCATCCCTGTGCTGAGTTCCCGGGTCTGTACACCCGCTTTGCTCATTATGAGGGGTTCCCATCATCCCTGTGCTGAGTTCCCGGGTTTGTACACCCGCTGTGCCCATTATGAGGGGTTCCCATCATCCCTGTGCTGAGTTCCCAGGTCTGTACACCCGGTGTGCCCATTATGAGAGATTACCACCATCCCTGTGCTGAGTTCCCGGGTCTGTACACCCGCTTTGCTCATTATGAGGGGTTCCCACCATCCCTGTGCTAAGTTCCCGGGTCTGTACACCCGCTGTGCCCATTATGAGGGGTTCCCACCATCCCTGTGCTGAGTTCCGGGGTCTGTACACCCGCTGTGCCCATTATGAGGGGTTCCCACCATCCCTGTGCTGAGTTCCGGGGTCTGTACACCTGCTGTGCCCATTATGAGGGGTTCCCACCATCCCTGTGCTGAGTTCCCAGGTCTGTACACCTGCTGTGCCCATTATGAGGGGTTCCCACCATCCCTGTGCTGAGTTCTCGGGTCTCTACACCTGCTGTGCCCATTATGAGGGGTTCCCACCATCCCTGTGCTGAGTTCCCGGGTCTGTACACCTGCTGTGTCCATTATGAGGGGTTCTCACCATCCCTGTGCTGAGTTCCCGGGTCTGTACACCTGCTGTGTCCATTATGAGAGGTTCCCACCATCCCTGTGCTGAGTTCCCGGGTCTGTACACCTGCTGTGTCCATTATGAGGGGTTCCCACCATCCCTGTGCTGAGTTCCCGGGTCTGTACACCCGCTGTGCCCATTATGAGGGGTTAATTTTGTTTATTGAAAATCTTACAAACAACAACCTCTATACAATAAAACCATAATAAATAAATAAAACATATTTACAAAAGAATTGAATATGATTCTACAAAACAAGAGTATAATAAATGGTACAAACCAAATTGCGCACAACACAATCCCTACGGGAGAGCCAGACTAAGGAACATCACCGTCACCATGCATGTAGCCTTTTATCAAAAATATATTTCATCTTGAAAATCTAGGGGAGTGAATCAAGAATACAAAGAAAAGCCGCACACCCCGAGATCAACAGGCAGCAGCTGCACAGTCCTGATATTCCTCCACACCCTTATCCAGGCCTCCTGCTGCCACCTGCCTTTCTCAAGACCCTGAATCTTCCCAACCTCACCCAGAATGTCCTGCACCACCACTTCCACAGGGAGGATTTTACTCCGTAAGGATACCTGACACCGTGCACTCCACGTGAAATAACGGACTACTAGACTAACTAAAAAAAGTGTTTCCAAATCATAATCCCGACGAGTCTGGAATGCCCCATACACCCACTCTGCATAACTCATATGGGGGAGGAAGGGTATACTCAGAACTCTCCCCACCCTCTTGTACACCTCTATATTAAAAGGGCATTGAAGTAGAAAGTGATCCATGGACTCCACCACTCCTCCACACTCCACTCTCGGGCAGCCCCGATCACTCATGGAAAGAAACTTCAAGTTGCCCTTCACATATAGTTTTCCATGAAAGGCAAGTCAAGCCTGATCCCTAAACTTCATTGGGATTCTCTCCAAATTAATCAATCGCAAACCCACCCCCAAAACCAGGCTTGGGCAATCCCTCAAGGCCAGTGGCTCGCAAAAAGCAGAGCTCATGATCCGCTTCTCAAGAAGTTTCCTTGGAAGAGATCTGACTTCTCCTGCTGTTACTTGCCACTGCTGAAGCATTTTCAAACACGGGGCAACATAAGCCAGGAGCTGTTCATGCTTGACCCTCAGGCTTTTCACTGGCCCACCATTTTCCCAGTCTCGCAGAAAGGGCCTAAACCAGGACTGGAAAATACCAACCCACCCAGGCGGTCTCTCTGCCAACATGTTACCAAGATTGTACTTCACAAACATTAGAGAGAAAAAGACTACAGGGTTGACCATCCCTAGACCACCCTTCCGCCTAGGAAGGTAAGTCACATTCCTTTTGACAAGGTTTATTCTGTTCCCCCATAACAGCTGGAAGAAACAACTATAGATCCTGGTATAGAGAGAAACTGGCAAAACGCAAACAAAACTGACATACAGAAAAATCCGAATCAGGTAAGTCTTGATCAGATCAACCTTTTCCCTCAAGGAAAGCTGTCAACCTTTCCAGTTTGCCACCTTGGCATCGGCATTCTCCAGCCTGTTCACCCAATTTGCATGACCATGGTCACCTGGGCCGAATTCAATGCCTAGAACTCAAATTTTTTGTTGGGGCTCCGGGAAGTCATCCGGGAGAACAAAGCTCTCACCTTCCACGCCCATCCAGAAAGCTTCACCACACTTGTCCTGGTTGACATTTGAACCTAATGCCTCTGCATACTGCCCTATCACTGAGACCACCTCCTGCGCCTCTGCAGTCCCAGAGATAAAAACAGAAACATCATCAGCATAGGCCACAACCTTCAAAGGAGGCTCACCAGCGATGTCCAAAGGTACCCCACACAACGGTCCACTCTCTAGCCTTCTAATGAAGGGGTCGATTGCAAACACATATAGCAGAGGACTCAATGGACACCCCTGACACACACCCGAGCCGACCGCAAAGGGCTGCCCGACCCAACCATTAACCAGAGGAAAGCTTTCAGCCCCTTTGTACAAAATCTTGAGCCAATCAATGAAACCCCCCTCCAGGCCATATTTGTCAAGAAGGAGCCACAAGTACTCATGATTAACCCAATCAAAGGCCTTAGCCTGATCCAATGTCAGCAAAAATTTACCCCAACCAGCAGCCCTACAACGCTCCAAGGCCTCCCGGACAGCTAACACAGCTGAGAAAGTGCTTCTACCTTGGACCGAACAGTGCTGGTGGCGGGACAACAAATTGCCTGCAACTGGTGATAATCGCCAGAAGAAAATCTTTGCCAGTATCTTTCTATCGACATTAAGAAGGCTAATAGGGCGCCAATTCTCAATCATCGAAGGATCTTTACCCTTTGACAGAAGGATCACTGCAGATTGCCTCATGGAGGGAGGGAGAGAACCCTCATTCAAACAGCCATTAAAAACCTCCGCAAGGTAGGGAGCCAGGATCGTCTTAAAACATTTATAAAATTCAGCTGTCAAACCATCTGGCCCTGGCGTTTTCTTGATGGCTAGTTTATCAATAGCCTGGATTACCTCATCTGCAGTGATTTCATCTGTCAAATTCATCAAAGGAACATTACTTTCCAGTCCTGGTGTAGAGTCCAAAAAACCCAACATCCTTGTCCGATCAAGGTTCCTTCCTCCCAGGGGATCGACATAGTATGACCTGACAACCTCCAGGATCCCTGACCTAGACTTCGTCAGAGAGCCCGTACTGTCCCTCGGGCCAATAACCGTCTTAACTGCTACGCTCTGTTTACAATACTGGTAAGGGTCAGGCGAATGGTATTTCCTGTAATCCCTCTCCTGAACCAAAGAGGCGTGCCGGTCATATTGATGTCTCCTAAGGAGGAGCTTCACCTCAGAGATCACCCCAGAATCTCCTCCATTCGAAACAAGGCGGTCAAGTTTCCTCCGCAAACGCTGGTAGGTGATATACTTATCTTGCTGCTTCTTTCTTCCTATGGCCTTGAAAAGCCCAATAGTCCGCTGTTTAACAAGCTCCCACCATTCTGACTTTCTGTTGCAAAAGTCTAGGATCGTTACCTGTGCTTGAAAAAAATCCTCAAAGGATTGTCTTACTCTCTCATCTTCTAGGAGGGCCGAATTCAATCTCCAGATACCCCTCCCCCTAGGTGGCATGTCTGGGGCATTCAGAGTCACATATAGAATACAGTGATCAGAAAACTCCACTGCCCGACACACAGGTGCAGAAAAAGCGGAGTCTCCCTTTAAAAAAAAACCTATCTATCCTACTCTGACTACTACCTCACTGAAAAGTGAACCCCGTGCTGTCTGGGCAGCGCTTAATGTGCGCATCTACCAGACCTGCTTCCCTAACTATCACATTAAGAAAAAGGGTGTCATAGCCCAGCTTATCTCTGAAACCTCTCCTGTCTTTAGACCTAGTAATGGTGTTGAAATCATCTCCAAAGATAACCTGCTGGGCCGTAAAAAGAAAAGGCTTAATCTTTGTAGAGGCATTTCCTGTTCCACTTCGTCTGGGGACCATAGATGTTAATCAGGCGCAAGTCCCGCCCCTTCACAGAGACGTCTAAGACCGTGCATCTCCCTATCTCTACCTCAATTACCCGCCGGCACGTTACCATACCAGAAAAAAGGACTGCAACTCAGCTGTAAGGCTCGGCCGCAAGAGACCAAAATGAGGGACCACGTCTCCACTCCTTCTTTGCCAGATGTATATTGGCCAGACTACTCAGATGGGTTTCTTGCAAAAACAAAATGTCAGCATCAAACTCGCTGAGCAAAAATAAGGCCATATGACGAGCACTTACTGATCTTAAGCTGGCAACATTAATGGTTGCCACTTTTAACGGAGTGGGAACTGCCATTAGGGTAGTTGAGGCAGCCGTTTCTTAGCCTGACTACTTCCTCTCCCTGGAGAACCAGCGCGCTTCATTGCACCCTGGCACTCATCCTCCATAGAGGATGCAGAACTCAATGAGTCCCACTCATCATCTGACATGACCTTAAACTTATTTTCCAAAGGCAAAACTTTAGGATTTAAGGTAACTGAACACCTTTTTTTCCTTCTTTTGCCCCTCCTCCTCCTATCCTCCAACTACTCCATATCATCCTTAGACAAACCAGACTCAACAGCCTCCACACACCTATCCTCCCCTTCACCCCCCTCCCCCCCACTCCCCCTTCCCTTATCTACCACCAGGCCAGCCTCTCCACCATCCTCCCCACTCCTCTGCACCCCACGATCCTCAATAGAAACCCTGCAGCGTCGGGGGAGGGGGATTGGCACCACACCTGACGCACCTGCCTCAGCACCTCTTGCTGCCTCTGCAATTTTAGAAGACACAGAAGGATTGGACACATTTTCGGCAAGTGATACCTTACCTACAGAAGACACGGGCACACTAGGTAAATGCACAGACTGGGGAGACACAGACACATTAGGTATTGGCACAGACTGGGGCATCACAGACTGGGGAGACACATTAGGTATTGGCACAGACTGGGGCACCACAGACTGGGGAGACACATTAGGTATTAGCACAGACTCAGATGGACTCACAGGCACCCCAGCTGCTGAGCTCTGAGCATCCTCCATGTCCAGGCGGAAGAACTCTCTCATGAGCTCAGGCTTGTTGTGCATTGCCTCAGGACACTGACTATAAGGATGTCCCACCGCATTGCACAGATTACACCTGATGATAGTACAGTCCTTTGCCAAATGTCCTATACCCTGACACAGAGAGCACTTCATCACTGGACAGGAGGATGCAAGATGCCCTTTATCTCCATACTTATTGCAGAGCTTTGTCTGGCCTGGATAGAAGATGGTCAGCCTGTCCCTCCACAGGAAAGCTGAGGATGGCAGATGCTGGACAACATTATCAACGACCTTTAATTTTAGCTGCACAGACCATCCCCCCGTCCATATTCCCCGATCATCCACAATCTTTTTTAGGGGGCTCGGACGTCTCCATACCTTCTCAAACAGTTAAATCCCCTTGCGGTATGGACTCATTGCGGACCAAAATTGTGACCATTTTAATGAGGGGCTGGCGTGAAACAAGCTTTGGGATGAGCCCTTTCCAGTCCGGCAGGCCCCTACACATGTGCTCATACTTCTCCCAAAATATGTCCAAAGACTCCGGACGGATAAAGGACAAATCATACTCATAGGAACCTGCCGGACTGATCATGGCGAAGATATCTGTGGGTGTAAACCTCATCTGCAGAATCTTATCCACCACTGTCCTCCTATGTGGGGGGATTCCACCGCCTTCCCATTTTAACTGCACAACATTCCTCCTTTTAAACAGGGAGGAAGATAAACCATTTTCATGCTCCTTCCCTGCTTGCTGCCCCTTCCCAGATCCTGTAGCAGCAACACCAGCATAAGTTTTTCTTACACCAGCAGCATTTGCAGTCTTGTCCTTAGACACAATCAAACCTGCTGGCAGAGAGTCTGAATCAGCTGGGATAGCAGTCTTCTGATTAGCAGAGGCAGGACCCTCCCGCTCCCCGAACACACAGTTTCTTTTCTGGGATCAATCACACTCATGGCTGCTGCAGACTCCTGGAAAGTTGTAGCACTACTGCACCCACCATCTCCTCCACCATTCACAGGAACAGCCGCTGTGCCTGGTCCAGGCAAAGTCTCTGTATTGTCCATGGACCTCTCTGCAGACTGAATCTGACAGTTATTAGCAGATGTTATTGCATGTTGTACATTGTCTATGGGTCTGGGCTGACTGCCTGCAGCACTACAACCCTCAGCAAGCACATTATCATTAAAGTTCACACCATCCTCCTGCACACACACTGTACCTGCACCTTGTCTCTCCACAGGTCTTTCTTCCACAGGGCTAGGAACGGCGTCCATCTTTTCCTCACCATCCTGGGAAGCCACACCTGGAGGGGATTCAAGTTTATTGATGAAATCCAGCATGGCAGAACCTTCAACCTCCTGCTCAGATGTTCCACATTGCTGGGGAGTGAAGGGGACAGAGGCCTCCACCATTGAGGGCTCAGCAGATGTCTGAGGTGTTGAAGAGCTGGGCTCATCCTCCGGGCCCACTTTCTCACTCTCTGCTGTCTGTACCTGCATCTCCTCACTGGTCTCCTCACCCTCCATGCAGGAAGCGGCTCCTCTTCTCATTTTGGTGAATCTTTCTTCATTCTTATATTTTTCTTTAAATGCTCCACTATTCTCCTTCAGAGAACTCACCAGTTCTTTCTGCTTCCGCAGAGCTTGTTCCAGGTCTTTCAGCTCAGGCCTCAGAGCTTGTCTTTTCTTGCTGAACACTTTGGCACAAATCTGCTTTTTCTTTTTAAATTCATTTTTCAAAGCTACCAATTTCTCCTCTTCCTTCTCAATCCGCTTCAACGTTTCAATAACCCTCCGTCTAAAGGCAGACAGGGACTCATCTTTCCTTGGGCCAGGCCCAGTGTCGTCCACAGGCTGAGGCCTATCCAGGGGGCCTCCACCAGGGTCCTCCCCAGGATCCAGCATCACTCCTGGGGCAGAGGAGCAACTCTAGCCCCTGGTCTCTGGAAGCACAGGAGCAAAGGAACTAGAAACCTCACACCTCACTGTCAAGGAGCGGAATGGCAGTTTCCCACCATCCCTGTACTAAGTTCCGGGGTCTGTACACCGGCTTTCGGGCCTATATAAACTGTGGGTCACATGCTCAAGGGAGGCTGGCTGATGGGAAAGGAATAGCAGAGGGAGGCAGTATGTGAAAGCTGGTGCAGCTCAAGAGCTCTCCCCTCCGGGGAGGGGAACGTGCCTTGTAAGGAGGAGAAATGGAGGAGATAACAGAAGGGATCTGCAATATTTAACAGGAGGAGGTTGCTATTACCAACAGAAGAAGGGCTGGGAGAGGATCCTCTATGGCAAGCATGGACGGTTGCTCAGAGGTACACGTGAATGCAGTGGTGGACTGATAACTCATGGGGCCCCCAGGCAATAGGAGATTATGGGGCCCCGAGGCAATCAGAGGTTATGGGGCCACACAATATACACACACACAGTATACACACACACAGTATACAATCACACAGTATACACACACACATGTACACACAGTATACACAGACAGATGTAAAAAAAACACAGATTTATACATACTGTCCCTGGTTTTACTGAGGCTGGCAACCCTGATGGGGCCCCCTAGTGGCCCAGGGCCCTTGGGCAGTGCCCGAGTGGCTCAATTGTCAGTCCGCCCCTGTGTGAGTGTAAACCCAGGGGAACAGTAATTCCAAAGACTGAGGGTGTTAAGGAGCTGACCGTGAAGTCTTAAATAGTTATCACCCGGGAGAAATCCTAACAGTCTGTCTAGGAACTCTATTCAGAGTATTGTTCTTTGGACTTAAATTTAGAAATGCTGTGCGGTTGGGAAGTAGTAGTAAACAGGAGGGAGAAGATATGCAGACCATTACAGGAACCAAGTTATGAAGGCAGCTCACATTTCTGGAGGATCTACTCACATTCTTTCTGTTATGCATCAATGGAGAGAATAAAGTTAATGTTTTATTGTTTCGGAGTGTTTGCTGTATGATTTATGCAGTGAAGGGGGGTAACGGGATCACACTATTGGAAAAGAATGAACTACACAGCAGCTCCTACGGGGGTAGTGCGCTTCACAGTAAATGCGCAATATGCATCAAAACGAAATTAGAGAGGTGCATAAATTTGGGCACCCCAACAGAAAAATCACATCAATATTTAGTAGAGCCTCCTTTAGCAGAAATAACGGCCTCTAGACCTTCCTATAGTCTGTAATGAGTGTCTGGATTCTGGATGAATGTATTTTGGACCATTCCTCCTTACAAAACATCTCCAGTTCAGTTAGGTTTGATGGTTGCCGAGCATGGACAGCCCGCTTCAAATCACCCCATAGATGTTCAATGATATTCAGGTCTGGAGACTGGGATGGCCATTCCAGAGCATTGTACTTGTTCCACTGCATAAATGCCCGAGTAGATTTTGAGCCGTGTTTTGGGTCGTTGTCTTGTTGAAATATCCAGCCCCAGCGTAACTTTGTGACTGATTCCTCAACATTATTCTCAAGAATCTGCTGATATTGAGTGGAATCCATGAGACCCTCAACTTTACCAGATTCCCAGTACCGGCACTGGCCACACAGCCCCACAGCATGATGGAACCTCCACCAAATTTTACTGTGGGTAGCAGGTGTTTTTCTTAGAATGCTGTGTTCTTTTGCCGCCATGCATAACGCCCCTTTTTATGACCAAATAACTCAATCTTTGTTTCATCAGTACACAGCACCATATTCCAAAATTAAGCTGGCTTGTCCAAATGTGCGTTTGCATACCTCAAGCGACTCCCTTTGTGGTGTGTGTGCAGAAAAGGCTTCTCTCGCATCACTCTCCCATACAGCTTCTCCCTGTGAAAAGTGCGCTGAATTGTTGAAGGATCCACAGTGACACCATCTGCAGAAAGTTGATGTTGAAGGTCTTTGGAGGTGGTCCGTGGGCTGTTTTTGACCGTTCTCACCATCCTTCGCCTCTCCAGTATTTTATGTGGCCTGCCACTTCTGGCCTTAACAAGAACCGTGCTTGTGGTCTTCCATTTCCTCACTATGTTCCTCACAGTGGACACTGACGGCTTAGATCTCTGCCATAACTTTTTGTAGCCTTCCCCTAAACCATAATGTAGAACAATCTTTGTTTTCAGGTCATTTGAGAGTTGTTTTGAGGTCCCCCCATGTTGTCAATCTTCAGAGTAGAGTCAAAGAGAACAACAACTTGCAATTGGCTACCTTAAATACCTTTTCTCATGATTGGATGCACCTGTCTACGAAGTTCAAGGCTTAATGAGCTCACCAAACCAATCGTGTGTTCCAATTAATCGGTGCTAAGTAGTTACAGGTATTCAAATCAACAAAATGACAAGGGTGCCCAAATTTATGCACCTGTCTAATTTTGTTTTGATGCATATTGCGCATTTTCTGGTAATCCAATAAACCTCATTTCATTACTGAAATGTTACTGTGTCCTTCAGTAATTTGATAGATCAAAATGAAATTGCTGATCCAAACACCCAAATATTTATAGGTGACAATCATGGAAATTGTCAGGGGTTCCTAAACTTTTGCATACAACTGTATGACTTGGCCCCACCCCCTTGAGCCCGCTTCATTGGATTTGATTGACAGCAGCGGGAGCCAATGGCTGCGCTGCTATCAATTTATCGAATCAAGAGCCGAGAACCCCCAGCAGAGGGACAGCGCGTCCCCGCCAGGTCAAGTTCCAGGGCTCAGGTAAGTAAAACGGGGGTGGGGGTTGGGGCTGGGCTGGGAGGGCCGGTCACTGCCAGGTGATTTTTTCCCCTTAATGCATAGGATGCATTAGCGTGAAAAAACACAAAGGTTTACAAGCGATTTAAAAACTGCAGAAGACCCTACAAGGTTAAAATGGCCATCAGCAGGACCATTTGAATGAACAAGGCTAGGCCCCAATTTACTTGAGACAATGAGCACAGGCTGAGGTTTTATTGCAGTAAATATGATACTGCAGAGGATACAGTAGTGTAAAATTGGCTAGCAACAGGACAGTTGTAACAGGGATGCCCAATGTATCTCTAATTATTTTTTTCTATGGGAATGGTGGGGATAGAGTGCGGTGAATGAAGTAAAGTCTTAGATGCCATCATAGTGTCTCTTCTTCTCTGCAATGGGGGCCATCGCCACCAAAACCTCTCCTTAGAGGGGGTGTCATCAGAATCATCCCCGCACACAGAAATGATACCCCCTTTCTCTACTACAGCCTGCCAACATCTATACCCCCCCCTCCCCCCAGTCCCCCCTTACACTAAATCTCCTCCTTTTATTATGATCTCCCAATTTTGACCAAAGGCCCGGATCACATCAAAGAGAAGCCGTACCTCTGTAACACCTGTTTTATAGACGGGTTTCTCATAAATATAAGGTCTAGGTGTTTTTTTTTCTCATTCTGTTGGATATTTACTGATCTTACAGAGTACACCAATCGCTAATCCTTCTGTCTATATAGACTTTTCTACTTGTCAAGATTGCTTACCGATGGGTCATTACAGCAGAGAGGCACTGGGTGGCGCTGTGGATCTGTAGATGGAAAATATATCACTTTACATTATATCCGCAGGACTGGAAAAACCTTCCATCTGTTTAGTATGAGGCCATGGGTGGAGGAGAGGTAATTGGAGGAGATGGCTGCAAATTATGTAGCACAGAGGTGTATATGCCATATATCATTCTTTATGTTTATCTCTTTTCTTCTGTCTTTCTGTCTGTCTATTTATCTCTTTATAGTATCTATGTACTTATATATCTTATATATATTTCTTTCTTTCTTTATTACCCATCTATCGGTTTATATCTATTTATGTTTCCCTCTCTAATTTATATATATATATATATATATATATATATATATTATTTCTCTAATGTTCATCTATCTATCTATCTATCTATCTATCTATCTATCTATCTATCTATAGTGTGGATGGAAAGTATTCAGACCCCCTTCAATTTTTCACTCTTTGTTATATTGCAGCCATTTGCTAAAATAATTTAATTTAATTTTTTCCCCATTAATGTACACACAGCACTCCATATTGTACACACAGCACTCCATATTGTACACACAGCCCCCCATATTGTACACACAGCACTCCATATTGTACACACAGCCCCCCATATTGTACACACAGCCCCCATATTGTACACACAGCCCCCCATATTGTACACACAGCCCCCATATTGTACACACAGCACCCCATATTATACACACAGCACCCCATATTGTACACACAGCTCCCCATATTGTACACACAGCACCCCATATTGTACACACAGCTCCCCATATTGTACACACAGCACCCCATATTGTACACACATCACCCCATATTGTACACACAGCCCCCCATATTGTACACACAGCACCCCATATTGTACACACAGCACCCCATATTGTACACACAGCTCCCCATATTGTACACACAGCTCCCCATATTGTACACACAGCCCCCCATATTGTACACACAGCCCCCCATATTGTACACACAGCACCCCATATTGTACACACAGCACCTCATATTGTACACACAGCACCCCATATTGACAGAAAAACACAGAATTGTTGACATTTTTGCTGATTTATTAAAAACGAAAAACTGAAATATCACATGGTCCTAAGTATTCAGACCCTTTGCTGTGACACTCATATATATAACTCAGGCGCTGTCCATTTCTTCTGATCATCCTTGAGATGGTTCTACACCTTCATTTGAGTCCAGCTGTGTTTGATTATACTGATTGGACTTGATTAGGAAAGCCACACACCTGTCTATATAAGACCTTACAGCTCACAGTGCATGTCAGAGCAAATGAGAATCATGAGGTCAAAGGAACTGCCTGAAGAGCTCAGAGACAGAATTGTGGCAAGGCACAGATCTGGCCAAGGTTACAAAAAAATTTCTGCTGCACTTAAGGTTCCTAAGAGAACAGTGGCCTCCATAATCCTTAACTGGAAGACGTTTGGGATGACCAGAACCCTTCCTAGAGCTGGCCGTCCGGCCAAACTGAGCTATCGGGGACCAAGAGCCTTGGTAAGAGAGGTAAAGAAGAACCCAAAGATCACTGTGGCTGAGCTCCAGAGATGCAGTCAGGAAATGGGAGAAAGTTGTAGAAAGTCAACCATCACTGCAGCCCTCCACCAGTCGGGGCTTTATGGCAGAGTGGCCCGACGGAAGTCTCTCCTTAGTGCAAGACACATGAAAGCCCGCATGGAGTTTGCTAAAAAACACCTGAAGGACTCCAAGATGGTGAGAAAAAAGATTCTCTGGTCTGATGAGACCAAGATAGAACTTTTTGGCCTTAATTCTAAGCGGTATGTGTGGAGAAAACCAGGCACTGCTCATCACCTGTCCAATACAGTCCCAACAGTGAAGCATGGTGGTGGCAGCATCATGCTGTGGGGGTGTTTTTCAGCTGCAGGGACAGGACGACTGGTTGCAATCGAGGGAAAGATAAATGCGGCCAAGTACAGGGATATCCTGGAAGAAAACCTTCTCCAGAATACTCAGGATCTCAGACTGGGCCGAAGGTTTACCTTCCAACAAGACAATGACCCTAAGCACACAGCTAAAATAACGAAGGAGTGGCTTCACAACAACTCCGTGACTGTTCTTGAATGGCCCAGCCAGAGCCCTGACTTAAACCCAATTGAGCATCTCTAGAGAGACCTAAAAATGGCCGTCCAAAAACGTTTACCATCCCCCCTGACAGAACTGGAGAGGATCTGCAAGGAGGAATGGCAGAGGATCCCCAAATCCAGGTGTGAAAAACTTGTTGTATCTTTCCCAAAAAGACTCATCAAAAGGGGCTTCTACTAAATACTGAGCAAAGGGTCTGAATACTTAGGACCATGTGATATTTCAGTTTTTCGTTTTTAATAAATCTGCAAAAATGTCAACAATTCTGTGTTTTTCTGTCAATATGGGGTGCTGTGTGTACAATATGGGGGGCTGTGTGTACAATATGGGGTGCTGTGTGTACAATATGAGGTGCTGTGTGTACAATATGGGGTGCTGTGTGTACAATATGGGGTGCTGTGTGTACAATATGGGGTGCTGTGTGTACAATATGGGGGGCTGTGTGTACAATATGGGGTGCTGTGTGTACAATATGGGGTGCTGTGTGTACAATATGGGGGGCTGTGTGTACAATATGGGGGGCTGTGTGTACAATATGGGGTGCTGTGTGTATAATATGAGGTGCTGTGTGTACAATATGGGGTGCTGTGTGTACAATATGGGGTGCTATGTGTACAAGGGGCTGTGTGTATAATATGGGGTGCTGTGTGTACAATATGGGGGGCTGTGTACAATATGGGGTGCTGTGTGTACAATATGGGGGGCTGTGTGTATAATATGGGGTGCTGTGTGTACAATATGGGGGGCTGTGTGTACAATATGGGGGGCTGTGTGTACAATATGGGGCACTGTGTGTACAATATGGGGTGCTGTGTGTACAATATGGGGGGCTGTGTGTACAATATGGGGGGCTGTGTGTACAATATGGGGGGCTGTGTGTACAATATGGGGTGCTGTGTGTATAATATGGGGTGCTGTGTGTATAATATGGGGTGCTGTGTGTACAATATGGGGCACTGTGTGTACAATATGGGGTGCTGTGTGTACAATATGGGGCACTGTGTGTACAATATGGGGGGCTGTGTGTACAATATGGGGGGCTGTGTGTACAATATGGAGTGCTGTGTGTATAATATGGGGTGCTGTGTGTACATTAATGAGGAAAAAAATGAACTTAAATGATTTTAGCAAATGGCTGCAACATAAAAAAGAGTGAAAAATATAAGAGGGCCCTGCTTGTAGATTGGGGGCTGGCGCACGAGATTAGGAGGACGGCACCTGCGCCTCTTATGGACCGGCCATCACTGTCTATCTATCTATCTATCTATCTATCTATCTATCTATCTATCTATCTATCTATCTATCTATCTATCTATCTATCTATCTATCTATCTCTTACTAGGGCAGAGAGGCCATTGTAGGATGTAGGTAACGCATGAGATAGTATCCATTGTAAGGAATAGAATTGTCCTTTTGTCCTGTAGTTTATAGGTTCCCGTCTCTCTGGGGAAGTACGGGGGAGGGGCATTCATAGAGGTGCGTGAGTCGGGACAATTTAGGACAATAACCGTAAAACAGATTCCCCAAAGTTCCGATTCATAAACCAGAAAAAAGGAACCTAAAGATAGCTCCGCCCATAACAGATATTGTATGAAATCTTGTGCTATCCATCTGTAGATCTCAGTGACCCCGAATATATCTCCCCCAGAATTCTGGGTTCCCTCAGTCACCTCCCCCGAGGGGGCAAATAATGGAGGCCGACCACAAGAGACTGACCCCGTCTATACAACAGGACTGACCGACCCCACAGAAAACATGTATTGATTTTGGTTGGAGTCGCCCTTTAAGATTGCCTGATTCATTATCTCCGCTACATTCCTCCCTAGAACTATCTCTGAATGAAAATATCCTTCTAGAAGGAAAGGTTACCAGTGAACTGATCTCTAGTTGTGGGAACTCAATGGTCTCTACAAGGGAAAACTTCTGCAGCCAAACTCAAATAACACCAATTTATATTAGCAATATGAAAAGTTTTGAGAATGACACCAATATTCATTTTCACAAATTCTGCTGCTTCAGTGTTTTTAGATCTTTTTGTCAGATGTTACTATGGGATACTGAAGTATAATTAGAAGAATTTAATAAGCGTCTAAAGCTTTTATTGATAATGACATGAAGTTTCTGCAAAGAGTCAATATTTGCAGTGGTGACCCTTCTTTATCAAGACCTCTGCAATCCGCCCCGGCATGTTATCACTCAATTTCTGAGCCACATCCTGACTGTTGGCCGCCCATTCTTGCATAATCAATGCTTGGAGTTTGTCAGAATCTGTGGGGTTTTTTTTGTTCACCCGCCTCTTGATGATTAACCATAAGTTCTTAATGTGATTAAGGTCTGGGGAGTTTCTTGGGCACGGACCCAAAATTTTCATGTTTTGTTCCCCAAGCCACTTAGTCATCACTTTTGCCTTATGGCAAGGTGCTCCATCATGTTGGAAAAGGCATTGTTCCTCACCAAACTGTTCTTGGATGGTTGGGAGAAGTTCCTCTCGTAGGAAGTTTTTGTACCATTCTTTATTCATGGCTGTGTTCTTAGGCGAAATTCTGAATGAGCCCACTCCCTTGTCTGAGAAGCAACCCCACCCATGAATGGTCTCAGGATGCTCTACTGTTGGCATGACCCAGGGCTGATGGTGGCGCTCACCTTTTCTTCTCCGGACAAGGTTTCTTCTGGATACCCCAAACAATCAGAAAGGGGATTCATCAGAGAAAATGCCTTTCCCCCAGTCCTCAGCAGTCCAATCCCTGTACCTTTTGCAGAATATCAGTCTGTCCCCGATGTTTTTCCTGTAGAGAAGTGGCTTCTTTGCCACCCTTCTAGACACCAGGCCATCCTTCAAAAGTCTTCTCCTCACTGTGTGTGCCGATGTCCTCACACCTGCCTGCTGCCATTCCTGAGCAATCTCCGCACTGGTGGTGCCCCGATCCCGCAGCCGAATCAACTGTAGGAGACGCTCCTGGGGCTTGCTGGACTTTCTTGGGAGCCCCGAAGCGTTCTTCACAGATACAGTGGAAATGTTTTTTTTTATGGGATTAAGGTCATTTTCATGGAAAAGAGGGACTTTGCAATTAATTGCAATTCATCTGATCACTCTTCATAACGTTCAGGAGTATATGCAAATTGCCATCATAAAAAACGAAGGCAGCAGACTTTGTGAAAATTAATATTTGTGTCATTCTCAAAAATTTTGGCCGCGGCTGTAAGTATGTCCTTTGTATCGCAGAGCTCAGACTGGGAGAGGAAGAAGCAGCACAACGAGAGATGCAAAGATAATGGATAAATGGATAACTAGATACATAGATATTAGAGAAAGAGCAGGATAGAAAGGCAACAGATAGATTTATAACTAGATAGATGCAGTAACTAGGTAATTAGATATTAGAAAGGGAGAGCGAGAGGAGGATAGATAGATAGATAGATAGATAGATAGATAGATAGATAGATAGATAGATAGATAGATAGATAGATAGATAGATAGACAGTGATGGCTGGTCCATAAGGGAAGCAGGGGTGGCAGGGCACCGGACGCACAGATTTCTAAAAGCTTTTTTTTTTTTTTTTTTTTTTTTAGAAGCACATCATTAGAGCCTAAGGCTCTAATTGGCTTCAAAAAGATTGGGCAGGGGGGGCAGAGCAATGCGCCCCGAGCCCACCCACTTGTGAAATTAGCAAATCAACATTCGCTGTCGTCTTCCTGCTTCTCCTTTCCGGCCATTCAGGACAGGGAGGAGAAGTCACCCAAGCCGGGGAAGCCACCCAAGCCCTGGCTCTGGTGAGTGCAGACCTGGCACGTGGGGGGTGGTCTGGGGGTTTGTTTGCCACCCCCCCCAAAAAAAAAATGGAGCACCAGCCGCCACTGTAGATAGATAGATGCAAAGGTAATGGTTAAATGGATAACTAGATCAATAGATATGATTTTATAGGCTGCACATCTGTCTTCTAGCTCTAAAATCCAGTATTGAAACAGATGGTCCTTTGCACTCTTTGTGAGAATATTAGATCTCAATGATTGGGTAAGTGTTCATGATATGATCCAGGGCTCATTTAATTGACTATGATGTGTCTAATGAAAAACTGAAACCACATGAAAAGTTTCATGCCTTGTTATGGATTCTTATTGTTTATTTTGTTTTGCACACAGTGTTATCTTGCTACAACATCTCCTGAAGAAGCCGCAAATTCGGCGAAACGTGTTGAGAAGGTAACATTCTGTTGTAGCATGGGAAATGTCCATCCAACCAAGTATTGTTGAATGAAACCAAAATACGATTGTTGGTTTTAATAAGCTTTTAATGAACGAAATAAAATGAATTGTTGGTTTTTAATGCTGTGTTTTGATTGAGCACCCTTAGGCTGGGTTCACACTGGTGCGCCGTGTTCACTAGAATATACCCGCTTCCACTTCCGGTCAGATGATGTTAGAACTCGCAGTAAATATCTGGCCACATACAAAATAATCGACATAGGTGTCCCGGTCTGCCGATGATAGCAAATCACGACCGCTGGAGGTGCTCCTAGGGCTGGAGGAGATGTAGAGGCGGTCCGCCCCCAAGCTGACATCACTTCCGCCCTATACTCACGGGGTCCCAGAACTTCTCCTTCAGGCTTGTGAGCACCTCCAGTGGCCCTGATTTGCTATCATTGGTGGACCGGGACACCTATGTAGATTATTTTGCATGTGGCCAGATATGTACTGTACTGTATGAGTTATAACATTTTTTTAAACTGTCTACTGGATGGCTCTTTTCCCTTTTTATACACACACTCAGGAGAAGCGGGGAAATCACATGCGATTTGGACAGGAATTGCACCGCATTCCTGTTCAAATCGCATGTGATTCTTTGCAGTGCGATTTGCCCCAGTTTTTTTGTATTGACGCAAATCTGACTGAAAAGTAGTACTTGACCGAAAGTATCGGTTCACGTAGTCGCTGATAAAAAACTAGCATAGGTGCAACCCTAAGGAGAACAATAATGCCCCGTACACACAATCGGACATTGATCGGACATTCCGACAACAAAATACTAGGATTTTTCCGACGGATGTTGGCTCAAACTTGTCTTGCATACACACGGTCACACAAAGTTGTCGGAAAATCCGATCATTCTGAACGCGGTGACGTAAAACACGTACGTCGGGACTATAAACGGGGCAGTGGCCAATAGCTTTCATCTCTTTATTTATTCTGAGCATGCGTGGCACTTTGTCCGTCGGATTTGTGTACACACGAGCGGAATTTCCAACAACTGATTTTGTTGTCGGAAAATTTTATCTCCTGCTCTCAAACTTTCTGTGTCAGAAAATCCGATGGAAAATGTGTGATGGAGCCCACACACGGTCGGAATTTCCGACAACAAGGTCCTATCACACATTTTCCGTTGGAAAATCCGACCAGTGTGTACTGGGGCATATGTGTAGCAGATGAGTAACTGGATGTATTTAAAAGCCAATTGACAACTTACAGATGAAGATCTTGATGTAAGTTGCCAATTGGCTTTTAAATAGCTCCATTTATTCATCTGCTACACTTAGCCTGGCGCCCTCTTCTGTTCCTTTTGCTTCACTCTATGAGAAGCTGCCACTGAGTTCATCCAGCTACAACAGGCTTTCTCAACCTTTTAACCCTAGAGGAACTCCAAAAATTATTTTCAGGTCTCGAGGAACCCTTACAAAAAACCAATATATCAGGGGTCCAATAGGAACAATGCCCCTGATACTGGTGGCCAATAGGAAGAACGTCCCCCTTTAAAGTGGTGCTCAGAATGCCACCCTTAAAGACAGCGAAAAAGATATTTGGTGTCATGCTGCTGGCTTTGCTAACTGATGCTGAACCTGGAACTCTGTAGGCACCATCAAAAAGGTGGTTCATCAGCCACAGCTCAAGGAACTTCTAGAAGCCTCTGGAGGAACCCCAGGGTTCCACGGAACCTTGGTTGAGAATGGCTGAGCTACAATTATGAACTTTTTACATTTCTGATTTATTGTTATTTGTGTATACCATTAGGGCGTATGAGTTTTCCAGCGCCATTCACACATTGAAGGAAGAGATGAGGGTTTATTTTCTGTTCCCACCCACCGGGGAGGAAAGTCAGGTGTCGCGTTGGGTTACGTAGAGGTTCGGCCTTCCCGGTGGCTTTTGGTAAGTGATTCAATTATCTTGTCTGTCAGGCATTGCAATATCATTTAATGAGGTTTGGCAGCTCCGATGTTAGATGAACTTGGCAGGCGAGATGTTCTTCTAGTGTTTGCCTTCTATTGCTGGAGAGATCTGAAGAGTAAGAAAAGGAAAAATAAATCAGAGAGATTAATGCCGAAGATAAAGTCAACACCAACGGTAATTCCAGAACTTCACAAACTTTTTTTTTTTTTTACAGCTGATTTCCGGCCTTCCCTTCAGTCTTGTACAGGTGTACCTGCTCCTTTCCTGGACTGACATGGCTTCCTCTGATTTCACCGCACACTGTGAGCTTCTCACCATGTCCATTAGAAGCTCAGTCAGAAGTCAGATAGAGCTCCACCTCATTTCCTGGCTGGAGTATGTCCGGCATCATTTAGCCCTGTGTACTTGTGGCCCACCCACCCCGGAACCGGGTCTGCCCCCACTTTCTGCGGGAGACCTACCAAAGCAAGGTCTACCCAAGTACTAGGTGGGGCTCCCCCAAAGGGAGACCCCCAATGGCATGGGAGAACAGAAACAAAAGGTGCCTGTCACGGACCCCCGTACTCAAGAAGAGTCTGTCCGCCATAAAAGCTTCCTTTATCCGGTAGCAGCACGATCCAAGATCCCTGAGCCCACCCAGTCACTTGTTGAAGCATCAGTGTAGGGCAGGGACGTGCGGTGAGGTGAGTGGCTGGTGAGCCACCGGCTAGTATCAGAGCCGGATACACACGGATTACCATACGCCGCCATCGTTAGAGCGAGAGCAATAATTCTAGCGCTAGACCTCCTCTGTATCTCTAAACATGTAACCTGTAAAAAATTTTTAAAGCGTCACCTATGGAGATTTATAAGTACTGAAGTTTGCGCAATTTTCCACAAGTGTGCGCAATTTTAAAGCGTGACATCTTAGGTATCTATTTACTTCTTTACTTTATCATCTTTCATAGTATACAAAAACAATCGGACTAACTTTAGAGGTTTTTTTTTTTTTTTTTTATTCGTGTAAGATTCTTTCCAAAAAAAAAAAAACGTGTTTGCAAAATTGCTGCGCAAATAACGGGTAACATAGTTACATACATAGATACATAGTAGGTGAGGTTGAAAAAAGACACAAGTCCATCAAGTCCAACCTATGTACAAAAAAGGGTGGAACGACCACCATTTTATTCCCTACGGTGTCTGCTAAAACAATATATATATATATATATATAAAATGTTTGGGGGATTCTGAGTAATTTTCTAGCCAAAAAAAGTATGATTTTTACATGTAGGAGAGAAGTGTCAGAATTGGCCTGGGTGGGAAGGGGTTTAATTACCATAAGTAATATACAAATAATTATTATATATTGTTTTTAAGGTAATTTACGATGTAATCAGAATCTGTACTCAAGCAGGTGGCTTAACGGACAAATTACTGAATATTGAAGTTATAATTTCCAACCAGTAATTTCACAGTAAATAGATAAATAATAAATTATTATCTTATAACATAGAGCATATTAATATATGATTTAGCTTTTCAGCAGACAGCAGATTCTCATTCTCCCTCTTAACTTTGTGAGAAAAACGGGATTGTGGGTAAATCTTCTACACATAAACACATGTTTTTTTTCCCTTGTAGATAAGAGGGCTGGGCTGGAAGGGAGCATTTGTCTTTTAGACACGCCCCCTTCTATGACACTGCAGTGAGAGGCGTGCCTCAACTGCAGCATTGGACAGCTGGGACCAATGGTGCTTTACCATTGGTCCAAGACTCCGAGCTGTCCATTGAGCTCAGTGCTTCTGACAAGAAGTGAGGAGAGGCACTGTGAGCACATCCTCTCAGTCTGCTGTAGAGTGTTCCAGCTTGTATTTAAACTGGTCGCTCTGTATGTAGCTTCTGACAGGCTGCACAAGGAGCCCTGTATCACCGGAAACCATAGGTCATAGGAGCCCCAGTGGTGGGGTAGGACTTGAGCTACCTACCCCCCAAATTTGGGGTCTCTGTGACCCCAGGTCGCTGAGCTAGGACCCTTGAAGTCGATTGTTTTTTTTTTTTATGTTCATGACAGGTGAACAGGCTCTGCCTCACCTACCTCCCCTGACTGCAGGTCCCTGGTGTAGGGTGTAAAACATCAGACTCTTTATTCAAAAACAGGTACAGAGAGACATACGATCGATAGTATAAGGGTGCGCTGATTCTATGTAAAGGGTGGGAAAAACCCCACAGTGATATAAAATATAAGGCACAATAATGTTGCCCAATGTGAACTCAATGGGCAAATTGGAAACAAGTCTGTGGTCTAGATCTGTGGTTCTCAACCTCAGTCCTCAGGTACCCCCCCAACGGGTCATGTTTTGGGAACTTCCCTTAGATAAAATAGCTCTTATCAATACCATGACTGGTACCAGACTGTTGATATATATTTACTCTCTTTTCAGTTTTTTTTTCTTTTTTTTCCTTTTTAGATTATATACACGTTGTGTTTGAATTGCATTGTTTATTTTTTGCTTATGCAAATACAGTCTTAAGATATTTTGCTTATCCACGTGTTACAGGTCAATCTAGACCAGCGGTTCTCAACCTCAGTCCTCAGCTACCCCCAACGGGCCAGGTTTTCAGGTTTTCCTTTACTTTGCATAGCTGCTTTAAATCAGTATCAATGGCATGGTATTGATAAGAGTAATTTTATCAGGGATAACAGGAAATGCTGAGTCGTGGTTGTACTAGGAATTTGGGTTAGGCAGACCCGCCTGGGGTTCTCGGTCACCCTGTGCCCCTAATAGACACAGGGTGACTTACATATAGGAGGGTCCGAGGGGAGCTGGACAAGGAGTTTCCAGACCTCACTAAGGTAAGCTGGGTTCCACAAGCCCCCTGCCCAAAGTGACACCTGTCACACATCTCCCCTTTCGGCAGAAGACTAACACAGAAGAAGACTCCAAACGGGTTGACTACGAAGTTAGTCCGTAGTTCCAGTCCCCCAATGCCCGTACCCACACAGTACCCCAAACACATTGCCCCAAACAGAGCATTACTCACCCAATCAACCTTTGCACCTCTCGTAGAACATACCCGCTGCTGGGGAGAAGTGCGGACTGGTCCTTCCCCCTGGAGTCCTTTCAGCCACTGGAGAGAAGACAGGGTGGCTGAGCTCACTCCATCATTCTGTTGGGGATCTGGGGCGACTGCCCAGCATCCCTGGGGTATACAGGTGGAGACTGAAGTCCCATCCACTTTTACTAGATAAAAATCCCTCAGTGCTTGCAAAGCATGGCTGACATCCTCCTGTCTCAGTGCTGGACTATTTTCTGGGGTTGTGTCAGTGGAGACCGAAGTCCCATCCACTTACATAGGACCTCCATCTTCTGTCAGTTGAGGGCAGAAGCCAGCAGCACTCTGCCCTGTTGCCAGCCCTTCTGCTGGGTTGCTATCAGTGGAGACCGCGGTCCCATCCACCGACACCCATTCAAGCTGCAGTTGTGAGGTGCCAATTGCATTCTCTCCCTGGAGCTCCTGCGGAGTTGATTGTTGGGTGCAAAGGCCAGCAGCACTCTGCCCTGTTAGTGCTTCAGCTGAGGACCCCATATCATCCACTCCGGCCAACTGTTGGGAAGGGAAGACCGTTTCCTCTGCTCTGGCTGACTGTTGGGGAGGGAGACTGGCCTGAAATCTTGGGCTTTAGATGACCTTATCCCGGCACTCATGATATCTCACTCAGTAGGGTGGATTTACTAAAGGCAAATAGACTGTGCACTTTGCAAGGGAATTTGCGCCAGAGTTTAGTAGATGAGCAGAAGCTCTTTGAACTCCCATCATCCAGTCATGTGCAAGGAACATTTTTTTTTTTTTTCTTGCATGTGCTTGGGTAAAGTGAAGCTTCACTTCATGTACTAAGCCCTGGAGCAACTGCACTTGCAGAGTGCACAGTCTATTTGGTTTTAGTAAATCCATCCCATAATTAAGCCCTTTTGGGATGTGAGTATCTCATTTAAAGATCCAATAGACTTCTCTTTTATTTAAAGCTGAAAAACAGTCTCCGCCTCTCTCGGGATGATCTCCTCTCTTAGGATGGTCTCCTCTCACGGGATGATCTCCTCTCTTGTGATGGTCTCCTCTCTCGGGATGATCTCCTCTCTCGGGATGATTTCCTCTCTCGGGATGGTCTCCTCTCTCAGGATGATCTTCTCTCTTGGGATGATCTCCTCTCCCGGGATGGTCTCCTCTCTCGGCAGCATCTCCTCTCTCGGCAGCATCTCCTCTCTCGGGATGGTCTCCTCTCTCGGGATGGTCTCCTCTCTCGGGATGATCTCCACTCGGGAGGATCTCCTCTCTCGGGATAATCTCCTCTCTCGGGATGATCTCCTCTCTCGGGATGGTCTCCTCTCTCAGGATCATCTCCTCTCTCGGGATGGTCTCCTCTCTCGGTATGATCTCTCTTGGGATGGTCTCCTCTTGGGATGATCTTCTCTCTTGGGATGGTCTCCTCTCTCGGGATGGTCTCCTCCCTCGGCAGCATCTCCTCTCTCGGGATGGTCTCCTCTCTCGGGATGATCTCCTCTCTCGGGATGATTTCCTCTGTCGGGATGGTCTCCTCTCTCGGGATGATCTTCTCTCTTGGGATGATCTCCTCTCTCGGGATGGTCTCCTCTCTCGGCAGCATCTCCTCTCTCGGGATGATCTCCTCTCTCGGGATGGTCTCCTCTCTCGGGATGGTCTCCTCTTTTGGGATGGTCTCCTCTCTCAGGATGATCTCTCTTGGGATGGTCTCCTCTCTCGGGATGATCTTCTCTCTCGGGGTGGTCTCCTCTCTCGGGATGGTCTCCTCTCTCGGGATGGTCTCCTCTCTCGGGATGATCTCCTCTCTCGGGATGGTCTCCTCTCTCGGGATAGTCTCCTCTCTCGGGATGATCTCCTCTCTCGGGATGATCTCCTCTCTCTAAAATCTGCTCCTTCCATGATTGTAAATTAGAGACATGACTATAAATAAAATGTTTGGCCACATTTGTGTTCTTCTGTGTATTTATGTCAGGTAGGTGGTCTCTTATCCGGTCGCATAAATGTCACCTAAATGTCTTGTGGTTTGACCCACATACTGTATTCTGAAAAGAGTACAAGTAATTGCAAACCTGGTCTGGCAATTTATCAGTTTTTTTATTAGCCAATAGGGAAAAACTGTTATCTGTTTCATCATTTGTTGCTAGGTATTCCAGCTTTTTTTAATCTTTTCCATTAGCTTTTATTTCTTCTTTTATTATTATTCATTTATTATAATGTTTTTCTCGTTAGAGTAAGGGGTTCAAGTTCAGTTTAGTTTAGGGTTAGGTTTAGGAGTTGGGGTTAGGGTTATTTATTATTATTTTATTTGTTTTTTATATTATTTTATTTATTATTATACGAATAATAATAATTAATAAATACATGTCAAATAAATAAAAAAAACATTAAAAAAATCAATAAATTAATACTAAGTAACAATAAATAAATAATTAACCCTTACCCCTTAAAAAATAAATAAATAACTAAACACTCTAACCCTCACACAAAATAAATTATTATTATTATCATTAATAATGTATTTGTTTGCTCAAGTCTAGGTGTTTATTGTTATTATTATTATTATTATTATTAATAATAATAATAATAATAATAATGTATTTAATATTTTATAAGGTTAATTATTATTTATTAATCTATTATTACATATCCTAACCCTAACACAAAATTATTATTATTATCATTAATATTGTATTTGTTTGTTCGAGTCTGGGTGTTTATTGTTATTTTATTATTATTATTATTAATAATAATAATAATAATAATAATGTATTTAATATATTATAAGGTTAATTATTATTTATTAATCTATTTTACATATCCTAACCCTAACACAAAATAAATTATTATTATTATCATTAATAATGTGTTTTTTTGTTCGTGTCTGGGTGTTTTTTGTTATATTATTGTTATTATTATTATTAATAATAATAATAATAATAATAATAATAATATATTTAATATGGTTAATTATTATTTATTATTCTATTATTACCTATTATTCATTTATTTTACCTATTTATGATGTTTTTTAGTTATTTGTGTATTTATTTAACATTTATTTATTCATATATTATTACTATTTTATTTTTTTACTTTTTTCATTTGAGCAGAAAATCACGCAAAAAGGCGTTTCCATTTATTTCTATGGGAATACAAAAACGCGCCAAAAACGCCCAAATCTGCCCGATTTGAGCGACAAAAAAAGCTCCAGCACTGGTTTGGCTTCAGGCGTTTCGGAGTGGAGATGTGAACCGTCTCCATAGGGAATCATTGATTTTGTCTCCTCCAGCGTTGTGGAGCTTCAAGCTACAAAACGCTCAGCGTGTGAATGCAGCCTAAGTTCCCTCTTTTTTTTTTTGTACTATGCTGGCATCTAGTGTCTTAATGAAGAGTTAAGCTGCCTGTGGATGGTGCCAAGTCAGCAGGTGACATTACTGTCCGGATAGACCGGATCTAAGTAGGTATGTCAACGCATAAAGCGACATTTGAAACAATACATAACCCCCCACCACCTCCTCTTCTCCAAAACATAGGGGGGGGGGGGGGTAGATGGTCTCCACTTCATATGTGAAAACTGAGCAGGGCTGATAACACTGCTTGAGATTTCAGAAGGGCTCACTGAATTTCTGGCAGGATCAACAGGTACTTTTTTTGCACTTATGGAACAGATATAACAATTTCAATGGTATATTTACCAGATCAAAAGGGAGCAAATAAAGAAAGGTAATTGTTAGGATGTACATACCCTTTAACACAGGGGGCGGAGCTTGTATATATATATATGAGGGTGCCATGGGCTACATTGTATCTATATTTGGCTCTGACTACATCGGTGTTCCTGGAAGATGAACTGAACTACAGTAATATGTTGTCACCAAAGCAGGACTTTCTACAAACCTTGTACTGATTAAACAGGTTGTACCGGCTGAATGCGACACAACACCCCCCCCCCCAGATTTTCCTAAAAGGAAACGTTATGTATTTTTTTTTTTTTTCTTTTACCCCCATCCTGCCCAGGCCAATTTTTAGCTTTCAGCGTCACACTTTGAATGACAATTGCGCAATCATGTAACGCTGTACACATATAACATTTTTATCATTTTTTTCGCACAAATAGAGCTTTATTTTGGTGGTATTTTTCTTTTTTGCAAAAATAAACAAAAAAAGGCTGAATTTAAAAGAAAACAAAAAAGTTTAAAAAAATTTTTTTTTCAACTGATGGGCACTGATGAGGCTGCACTGACGGTACTGATGAGGCTGCACTGATGTGCGCTGATGAGGCTACACTGATGGGCACTGATGAGGCTGAACTGATGTGCGCTGATGAGGCTGCACTGATGTGTGCTGGTGAGGCTGCACTGATGGGCACTGATGAGAATGCACTGATGGGCACTGATGTGCGCTGATGAGGCTGCATTGATGGGCACTGATGAGGCTGCACTGATGAGCACTGATGAGGCTACACTGATGAGGCTGCACTGATAGGCACTGATGTGCGCTGATGAAGCTGCACTGATGTGCTCTGATGAGGCTGCACAGATGGGCACTGATGAGGCTGCACTGATGTGCTCTGATGAGGCTGCACAGATGGGCACTGTAGAGGCTGCACTGATGTGCTCTGATGAGGCTGCACTGATGAAATGGCACTGATGGGCATTGATGGGCACTGATAGGCTGCACTAATGGGCACTGACGAGGCTGCACTGATGTGCGCTGATGAGGCTACACTGATGGGCACTGATGAGGCTGCACTGATGAGGCGGCACTGATGGGCATTGATGGGCACTGATAGGCTGCACTGATGGGCACTGATGAGGCTGCACTGATGAGGCGGCACTGATGGGCATTGATGGGCACTGATGAGGCTGCACTGATGGGCACTGATAGGTGGAACTGATGGTGTCATAAACAGGTGTGACCAGAACAGTGTGGACTGCAACAGAGTGAACCAAAACATATGTAGGTAAAAAAGTAATGTAATTTATTAAGATAAGTGAACACAAATATAAACGCACCATCAATACCTAACAGTGTAAAACAAATTAACAACCAAACAGTGACCCACAAAGAACAACAATCTAAACAAGTATATACAGCAAAAGGGAATACCAGCCAGGCCAGGGTCATAAACGGGAGATCAGCAGATGGGGGCAAGACAGGACAGGGAGGAGGTGGAAGGGATCAGGCTGCAGGGCAGGGGTGCAGGATAACAGGAGGGACAGGAACAGGTACAAATATAGGATCAGGGTCACGGCTCAAGGACAATATCAAGGCAAGTGTGTGAGTGCTTGCCGGGTATAAATAGTTTCTCTTGCCATTAGTCTCAGGTGACGCCTGATTGCAGGAGATGATGTCGGCTAAAGATTACTTGGAGACACCCGCTGGTGGACACCAGTACTGCGGCCCAGAGATCAGACAGTGCCACCAGCAGGTGGGCCAACTCAATATTGAACCCTACGGACTAAGACTGGGATGCCATCAAAGTTCATGTGTGTGTAAAGGTAGGTGTCCCAGTACTTTTGGTAATATAGTGTGTATCCCATAGTTTGTAGACACTCTGGAGTTGATTTACTAAAGGCAAACAGACTGTGCACTTTGCAAAGTGCAGTTACTCAAGAGCTTAGTAAATGAGGGGAAGATTCACTTTGCAAAGAATACCCAAATCACAGGAAAATGAAAAAAAAAAGCTGTATTTTGCGTGCTCATGATTGGCTGATGGAAGTCAGCAGAGCTTCCCCCATTTACTAAGCTCTGGAGCAACTGCACTTTGCAAAGTACACAGTCTATTTGCCTTTAGTAAATCAACCTCAATAACTTTCACACAAACCAATCAATATAATATACTGTACAATTATTAGGATTTTTTTTTTAATCAAACACATGTAGCTTTATGCATTTTGACCAAAATTTCTGAAAACATTTTTTTTTTATTGGATAGGTTTTATATAAAAAAGTAATTAAATATTTTTTTTTTTTTTTTTTGAAGGTTTGCGCAAAAGTTATAGTGTCTAAAAAATAGGGGATAGAGTTATGACATTTTTATTATTATTATTTATTTTTTACTAGTAATGGCAGCGATCTGCGTTTTTTAGCGGGACTGCGACATTGCGGCGGACATATCGGACACTTTGACACATTTTTGGAACCGTTGACATTTATACAGCGATCAGAGCTAAAAAAAATGCACTGATTACTGTATGAATGACACTGGCAGGTAAGGGGTTAACACTAGGGGGGGGGGGGGGGCGATCAAGGGGTTAAGTGTGTCCCTAGGGAGGAGTTTCTAACTGTGGGGGGAGGGGACTGACTAGAGGAGGAGACAGATCGCTGTTCCTGATCACTAGGAACAACAGATCTCTCTCTACTCCCCTGACAGAACGGGGATATCTTAGTTTACATTTGCAGATCATCGTTCTGTCCCTCTCAGGAGCGATCGCGGGTGGCCATTGGCTGACATTGTGGCTCCGGCATCGCGCCGCCCCCCTAGAGCTCTTAAAGCGGCTGACGTACAATGATGGCGATTCGCCCCGGAGAGCAAACCTGTCCCAGTACGACTGCGGCGGCTGGTCTTAAAGTGGTTAAAGTGTTATTAAACCCACAACAGTAAAATCAGTCTGTAGATGCAGAATAGCATTGCTTGTTATACCCACTGTGGAACCTAAGGGGTTAATCCTCCGCATTGTGTAAAAAGGCTGCTTGATCCTGTCTTGATCCTCCCCTTCTTCCACTGTCCCCAATCCATCTCCTGGTAGTACAGAGCCTTGGGGACACTCTGCACATGCTCAGTTTGGTGTGTGTTGCTAGAGTTTTTTTTTTTTTTGGGGGGGGGGGGGGGTGCATGTGATCAGCACAGGGCCAATCAGCACTGTCCAGACAGAGGGTCAGGGGTTCTGCAGCCTCATAGGAAAGTGAGAGTAGAATGAAAACTCCTCCTACAAGCTTTAACCAGACGCTGATAGGAGTCACAAGACTGTTATATACTGCTGATGAGAAAAGGTATTTAGCAGTTTATATTTACTCAAATAATTGCATTTCCATGTTCTGTGTACTGTGGGAGATCAGATCTAGTGACTGCAGGCTCCTGGGTTTAGTAACACTTTAAGTTGGTCTTTAGGACTTTTTCAAGTCACAGACCTGGAACAAGCATGCGGAAAGTGAAGCAAGAACTAGACATGTGCAATTCCTTTTGTTCCGAATTTGCGACATGTTTGTTGTTTTGTAACGAGAAACCCGTTTAACAAATTTTTCCGAATATTCATAAATTCGAAAATTCGTAAATTTGTAAATTTGTAAATTCGAAAATTCGAAATTCAAAAATCCGAAAGTTCGAAAATCTGAAATAATTACTAACTAATAATAACTTAACTATTACTAACTATTAAATGATAGGTATTGGGATGTCCTTTCCTTGGCTGTTAGTGAACGTAACGAATACGAATTTATCCGAAGTTACGAATTATCCGAAATAACGAATGCCGCATCTAAAAGAATGGAACGGAACGAATTAATAATAATAATACATAATAATAATAATAATAATAATAATAAAAAATAATAATAAAACCTTTTTATTATTATTATTACTATGTATTATTAATTCTATTACCTTTCAAACTTGGCTGTTAGTGAACATAACGAATATGTATTTATCCGAAGTTACGAATTATCCGAAGTAACGTATGCCGCATCTAAACGAATGGAACGGAACTAATTAATAATAATAAATAATAATAAAAACTTTTTATTATTATTAATATTTTTATTATTATTATTATTAATTCTATTACCTTTTGTACCACCACCCCCTCCCTTTAGAATGTAAGCTCTATGAGCCGGGCCCTCTTCTGTATTGAACTGTAATTGCGCTGTCCCCCCCTCTACATTGTAAAGCGCTGCGTAAACTTTGGGCGCTATATAAATTGTGTATAATAATAATAATTATTATTATTAATTTGTTCCGTTCCACTTGTTTAGATGCGGCATTCGTTATTATTTCGGATAATTAGTAACTTCGGGTTAAATTTTTATTCGTTAAGTTCAGTAACAGCCAAATTTGAAAGGAAATTCCAATACCTAGAATTTAATAGTTCGTTATTTTTAGTTAGTTATTCTTTCGAATTTTCAGATTTTCTTTCTTATTTTTCGGATTTTCGAATTTTCGAATTTCCGAATTTCTGAACTGCGATCATAACGAATGCCACGAAAAACGAAAAAAAATAAACAAATGAAACGAAAACGAACACATTTTTCGGCAGTGCATATGTCTAGCCAGGACCCCCCTCCCCCCGGTCTCCGTGCTTGCTCCAAACCTATGATTCAAAATGAATTGAATCCAATGAATGAAGAAGGCAGCCAGTCAACTTGGATTTTCAGTAGGAGAGGTCAGCAGTGGTGGTGTATCCATGACCCAAGAAGGGTGCCTGCGCCTTTAAGAGCTCATTAGCTATGCGGTGGTTGCGTCACTGCACACATGTGTAAAGAGATATAACAGGAAGGACTGCGCTCCCTATATAACCACGGCACACCAATGTGCCTCTGACACTTCCTCGTCTCCAAACCACCTCCTTCTCCACTCGCTGCATTCTTCCCCATTGCTGGAACTCTCTTCGCACTCTCTCGCCTTCATCTCTACTTTTTGTACTTTTTTAGGCTTTTTTGTTGTTGTTGTTTTTGTTGTTTTTGTGTTTCTCCTGCGGACGGGAGAAGAATAAAGTGGACGGGCTGCTGACGGCGATGGAGGAGTTGTAGGTGTCACCTGAGCAGAGATGACAGGAGGGAGCCGGGGAAACCTGTACAAGCAACAACCAAGTAAGTCCCGCACCGGGCACCGCGCTCTTCTCGCTGTGGTCGAAACTTTCAAAAAAAAAAGGGGGGGGGGTGTCATAGGGGCTCACAGAGCGTGAACTTCTGCTGCCTAAATAGTCAACTTGTTAGATACCGTTTAACACCTTACCTGCTGCAACTCTGCAGAACTTTTCAGTCTCTTGTGCTAATGACACCAACAACATAAAATATAACAAAACAACACAAACACTCTATATACAAAGTGTCTCTCGCTCTCCCGAGTATTCTTTACATTTTTCGTTTGCAAAGAATTTTTATTTCATTTCGAGTGGAGAGAAAAAAAAACCTCAATCAGTACACAGATTCAGCGGTCAAGAAGTAATGAATGTTCAGCGAAGGAATATTAGGTTAGGGGGATGGGGTGTTGGGATATTGGGTTGAGGGGACGGGGTGGAGGTCAAGGTATTGGGTTAGAGGGTAGGGGAGAGATCTGGGTATTGGGTTAAGGGACGAGGGAATAGGGGATAGGGGTTTGGGTATTGGGTTAGGGGGATAGGGTGTTGGGATATTGAGTTGAGGGGAGGGGGATGGAGGTCAAGGTACTGCGTTAGAGGGTGGGGGAGGGGTCTGGGTATTCGGTTAACGGATGAGGGGATAGGGGTTGGGGTATTAGGTTAGGGGGATAGGGTGTTGGGATATTGGGTTGACGGGTGGAGGTAAAGGTATTGGGTTAGAGGGTAGGGGAGGGGTCTAGGTATTGGGTTAAGGGTTGAGGGAATAGGGGATAGGGGTTGGGGTGTTAGGTTAGGGGGATAGGGTTTGAAATATTCGGTTGAGGGGACGGGGATGGAGGTCAAGGTATTGGGTTAGAGGGTAGGGGAGGGGTCTGGGTATTCGGTTAACGGATGAGGGGATAGGGGTTGGAGTATTAGGTTAGGGGGATGGGGTGTTGGGATATTGGGTTGAGGGAATGGGGTGGAGGTCAAGGTATTGGGTTAGAGGGTAGGGGAGGGGTCTGGGTATTCGGTTAACGGATGAGGGGATAGGGGTTAGAGTATTAGGTTACGGGGATGGGGTGTTGGGATATTGGGTTGAGGGGACGGGGGTGGAGGTCAAGGTATTGGGTTAGAGGGTGGGGGAGAGGTCTGGGTATTGGGTTAAGGAGGAATAGTGTGCCGTCATTGGTATTAGTGAGAAGAAAAGTGCCCCATCGTTGTTGTAAGTGGGAGGAATAAAGCCAACTTGTTGGTATCAGTGGAAGAAATAATGCCCCATTGTTGGTGTCATTGGAAGAAATGGTGCCCCATCGTTAGGATCAGCGGGAGGAATAGTTCCCCATCATTGGTGTAAGTGGGAGGAAAAAAAAACACCCCCTTGTTGGTATCAGTTTGAGGAATAGTGCCCCATCGTTGGGATCAGTGAGAGGAAGAGTACCCCATTGTTGTTGTAAGTGGGAGGAATAAAGCCAACTTGTTGTTATCAGTGGGAGGAATAGTGTCCCATCATTGGGATTAGTGGGAGGAATAGTGCCCTATCTTTAGGATTAGTGAGAGGAAGAGTGCCCCATCATTGGTGTAAGTGGGAGGAACAAAGCCCCCTTGTTGGTATCAGTGGGAGGAATAATGCCCCATTGTTGGTGTCAGTGGAAGGAATATTACCCTACTGGGTGTCATTGGAAGAAATGGTGCCCCATTGTTGGTATCAGTGGGGGGAACAGTGCCCCATCATTTGTATAAATGGGAGGAATAGTGCCCCATTGTTGGTGTCAGTGGAAGGAATAGTGCCCCATCATTGGTTTCAGTGGAAAGAATAGTGTCTTATCTTTGGTATCAGTGGAAGAAATGGTGCCTTGTCATCGGTGACAATGGTGGGAATAGTGCCCCAAGGCAAGTAAAGGGCCGCAGTATGGAGACCACTGGTCTTATGTACCCACCAAGTACCTTTCCTGATAATAAGTTGGCCAAATCCAGACAAAAGTTTGCTTTGTAAGCTAATGGACAGGAAAATGATTTACATAGATGTATTTATGTGCACAGCAGAAGACCATGCTGGAGGTCACCAATGCCATAATGGTTATCAGTAGACCAAGAATTGTGCAGAAGGCGGGGCAGTGACCAAAGTCTACAGAACTGCCGGCAAAATAAAAAGAGTCTTCACCCTCGTATGCTGTAGAAATAGCAATGGAATCAGAAGACTTAATTCCTATACACAAGTTCTTCCTATTTAGCTGATGTTGCTTTTTAATTCTTGTTGAAGGAACCGGGATCTACAATGCAGTCTTATCACTTATGAGCAAAGGCTAAAGCCATTCAGGGATAAGCTACACAAGGGATTTGATAATCTCTTTTTATGGAGATATTTACTCACGTGCTGGCTGTCACCTCAGTAGGCTAGAGCTACATAAGAGACCTCTAACAATGTAATCACACTACTACATTTGCTGGGAATAACAATTGATCACTATACAGAGTGAGCATGTGGCTTCCTATGGAGTAAGTCACATGAATCGCATGTTCATCTGTTTCAGTGTTCAGTTACTACTCTTGTAGCGCCCCCTTCACTCAACAGGCAGATGAGGAATCTCCAGGGTCCACTTCAGGGTCAGACCCTTAACAATAATGGAGTGGTGTGTACAGATTGGTGTCAGTCACTTTTTAGAGCAAACATGGAGTTTATTAGCTCTTCTAAAACACCTGGATGAGAGGGTTAGGGCACAGGACACTCATGAACATGGCAGACTCTAGAACAAGAACAAAAAGTACCTACAGCCTTCACCGGAGGAGAACCTTGAGGCCAACCCGGCAACCTACGAATCCAGGTCCTGGTTTCAAAGTACTGGATGGTCCAGCTACTGATTCCTTGGGGAGAGGTCACCATACTTTAGTTGAGGACCACGCGTTACTCAGTACCCCACTTAGACTGAGGTTTCTCCATGGTGCTTGGATACCCTTACTCAACATTCTAGGCTTCAATTCCAGGGCTCTTTCTAAACACATGGTCACATTGTGTAGGCTGCAGGTCCAAGTGGATCAGACATACCAGTGCATCCCTCCTACACGGAGGAAGCCCAGGGTAAGATGCCTTCCTAAGGTCACGGGCAAATATTTATACCTTCTACCAGCCTGCACCACTGGCAATAAACCACTTGGTGATTGGCCAGGGAGACATAAAGAGTCATAACTCAGGTCACTGTAGCCTCCTCCACTATTACCAGGGACACTCAGCAGAAGGCAAAAGGAAACAATAACCAGAGCTTCAGGAAGACCCACAAGAAGCTGAAATATCAAACAGCCTTGCAGTTAGACATTGCTGAACTGGTCCCAAGCTCCAAACAGGTCTCCCTCCATTGTTAGCATGCCAGGTGCTGTTGGTGTTTACATGGAACCAGAACATATAAAGGGCCATACACTGGAGTCACTTTCTTCAGGAACTTTATTAAACAAGCAGCACATCCTGCATGCCTATCAAACAAGGCAGGGTGGACTACAACCAAGCATAACTAAATTCAAAGCTGAAGTTTAGGTATGGCAGTTTTTACGTAGTTACCTTGGTCCAGCTTGGGCCTGGAATCTAGTGGGGGTCAATGTAGTAGCAGTGGTTACTACAGTGATTTCCAGCTTCCACAGGGTTCCCACAGGTATGGTATGTACAGTATATACATACTTACTGTACATTGGTCCAAGCTTGCCCTACCTAAGTGTCACCTACCTTGGTTGGAGGCAGAAGTGACGAGAGGGCTTCACTTTGCGGCTCTGGTCTGAGTAGGCCTGAGTGTAGAACAGGGGCACAGATCACAAAGAAGCACGGGCGCCAGTCATCAGGTAGCAGGCTGTGGTGGCCTTTGGACAGCAGTCAGCAGCACAGTGCAGGTACACCCGAAGAGAACAAAGACTGCGAGGGCACACAATCAGAAGTGGATGCAGGTACCCGTTAGGATCAAGGATGGCAAGCCAGAGTCAGCACGGATGGACAGTAAGTACGTAGTCAGAAGCCAAGCCAGAGTCATTGCCAGGAAGACAGTAGACTAGAGCATGGTCCAGAGGCAAGTCGAGGTCAGAATCCACAATCTGCAAAGCAAGGTCAGGAGCAGGCCAGGTCAGCAATGGGAGATCAGAAAGCAACAGCAGGAACACAGGTCACGGGTAGCTGAAGAACATCCAGCAATGAGCAAACATCATGGCCTGCTGTAATGACCAGGCCATTTTTTGCGATAGCGGCACTGCATCACTTTAACTGACAATTGCGCAGTTGTGCGACGCTGTACCAAAAACAAAATTGATGCCCCCCCCCCCCACAAATAGAGCTTTCTTTTGGTGGTACTTGATCATCTCTGCGGTTTTTATTTTTTTGCACTATAAACAAAAAAAGAGCAATGATTTTGAAAAAAAATCAAAACAATATTATTTACTTTTTGCTATAATAAATGTCCAAAAGTTTATCCATCAGTTTATGTATTCTTCTACATATTTTTGATAAAAAAAATCGCAATAAGCGTATATTGATTGGTTTGCGCAAAAGTTATTGCGTCTACAAAATAGGGGATATATTTATGACATTTTTTTTTTTTTTACTAGTAATGGCGGTGATCTGCGATTTTTAGCGGGGCTGCAACACTGCGGCGGACAGATCGGACACTTTTGACAGTTTTTTTAGGACCATTGACATTTATACAGCAATCAGTGCTATAAACAGCCACTGATTACTGTATAAATGTCACTGGCAGGGAAGGGGTTAACACTAGGGGGCGATCAAGGGGTTAAATGTGTTCCCTGGGAGGTGTTTCTAACTTCATGGGGAGAGGGGACTGACTGGAGGAGGAGAGAGATCGTTGTTCCTAATCACTAGGAACAGACAAGCTCTCTCTCTTCCCCTGACAGAACGGGGATCTCTCTGTTTACACTGACAGATCCCTGTTCTGCCTGTCTCTGGTTGGCTTCCCCACTCGCGAATGGGCGTGCCCACAAATGATGGCGATTTGTGCAGGGGAGCCAACCTGCTGCAGTACAACTGCGGTGGGAACGGTCCGTAACTAGTTAAATAGGCACCTTGGCGCCATTCCTGGGATTGGACACATGTAGACGCACACAGATGCGCTGATATTAGGACCGTCTTTCAACCTGCTCTGAGACATACAACAAATAGCAGCTAGACTGATGATATACATATGAATAACGCCTCTATTTACATATGAATGCCGCCGGTCCGCTGCTATTTACATATGAATGCCGGTTATTTACATGTAAACACAGGGTCTGCAGGTGAGTCATCTGTACACAACAATAGGGCAGAGCTGGGAAACATTGGTATGAGAACACACTGAGATATCAGGACACAGCACGGGACTAAATCCTTAATGGACGAGGGAATTTTAACTGGGATAGTTGGCAAGCATCAGGGCAGCTGCTATGGGCCCCTCAACAATGACAGGGCCCAGGGCAGCTGCCCCATTTGCCCTTCCTTCAAAGACGGCCCTGGCTGATATGTCAGTGTATGCTGGTTACTGGCCTGAGCTCGTCTGTATGCTGGAACATAATAAGCATTAGCCGCATGAGAATGCGCATTAGCTGTACTAGAATGAGCATTAGCTGCACGAGAATGAGCATTAACCGCATGAGAATGAGCATTGCCAGTATGAGAATGAGCATTAGCCGCACGAGAATGAGCATTAGCTGCAAGTGAATGAGCATTAGCTGCACGAGAATGAGCATCAGCCGCATGAGAATGAGCATTAGCCATATGTGAATGCGCATTAGCAGCACGAGAATGTGCATTAGCCGCACGAGAATGAGCATTAGCCGCATGAGAATGAGCATTAGCCGCACGAGAATGAGCATTAGCCGCACGAGAATGAGCATTGGCTGTACGAGAATGAGCATTGGCCGTACGAGAATGAGCATTGGCTGCACGAGAATGAGCATTAGCTGCACGAGAATGAGCATTGGCTGCACCAGAATGAGCATTGGCTGCACCAGAATGAGCATTAGCTGCATGAGAATGAGCATTAGCTGTACTAGAATGCGCATTAGCTGCACGAGAATGAGCATTAACCGCATGAGAATGAGCATTAGCCATATGTGAATGCACATTAGCAGCATGAGAATGAGAATTAGCCGCATGAGAATGTGCATTAGCCGCACGAGAATGAGCATTAGCCGTACGAGAATGAGCATTAGCCGCGTGAGAATGAGCTAGCCGCACGAGAATGAGCATTAGCCGCACGAGAATGAGCATTAGCCGCACGAGAATGAGCATTAGCCGTACGAGAATGAGCATTAGTCGCACGAGAATGAGCATTAACCGCGCGAGAATGAGCTAGCCGCACGAGAATGAGCATTAGCCGTACGAGAATGAGCATTAGCCGCACGAGAATGAGCATTAGCCGCACGAGAATGAGCATTAGCCGCAGGAGAATGAGCATTAGCCGCACGAGAATGAGCATTGGCTGCACGAGAATGAGCATTAGCTGCATGAGAATGAGCATTAGCTGTACTAGTATTGGTCCCCTGATACTAAACTTCAGCTTTAACAAGTCTTTCCTACTTAAAGAGGAGCTCTAGGCTCTCCCCCCAAAAATTTAAATTCAGCAGCTACAAATACTGTAGCTGCTGACTTTTAATATAAGGACACTTTCCTGTCCAGGGATCCAGCGATGTCCTCTCCCAAGCCGATTCTTCAATCGGCTTCAGGTGCCTTCACCGGCATCTCAAGTAATGGAAGCCAGCAGTATAGCCTTGCAGCTTCACAGACGGTTTACTACTGCGCATTCGCGTGTTGCTCTGCACCTTGTGACTAGTCCCGTAGTCTTCTGGGACCTGTGATGCGTCCCAGAAGACTGCAGGGGTAAGGGGGGGGGGGGAGCTGAACTTCTGTCCCAGATCGCTGCGTCGATCTGACCGGAAGTGGGAGCGGGTGAAAAACAGGTACCCCCCCCAAAAAAAAGTGCCAAATGTGGCAGTGGGGGAGGGGAGGGGGATGCAAACACGCGGAAGTTCCCCTTTTGGTTGAAGTTCCACTTTAAGGCAGGGTAGCTGAACTCTTAAACCAGATTAAGGCCCGTACACAAGAAGATCGGAAAAAACATTTTGTGCGACAAACAATCGTCCGATTATCTGATCGTTAGTTTAGTGCTTTCGCTAGCTGATTCTTACTTTTTGAACGACAAAAACCGAAGGTGCAGGATAGAAATTTTTTTATCGTAAGTGAACACCGAGCCCGATTTTTTGTTTAACCACTTCAATACCAAGCACTTTTACCCCCTTCCTGCCCAGGCCAATTTTCATCTTTCAGCGCCGTCACACTTTGAATGACAATTGCGCGGTCATACAACACTGTACACATATCACATTTTTAGTATTTTGTTCACACAAATAGAACTTTCTTTTGGTGGTATTTGATCACCACTGGGGGTTTTATTTTTAGTTAAGTAAATAAAAAAAGACGAACATTTTGAAAAAAAATAAAGTTTTTCTTTGTTTCTATTATAACATTTTGTAAATAAGTAAGTTATCTCCTTCATTGATGGCCACTGATGAGGCTGCACTGATGGGCACTGATGAGGCTGCACTGATGGGCACTGATGAGGCTGCACTGATGGGCACTGATAGGTGGTACTGATGGGAACTGACAGCCGGCACTGATGGGCAATGGTAGGCAGCATTGATATGCAGCACTGATAGGCGGCACTGATATGCAGCACTGATAGGCGGCACTGATATGCAGCACTGATGGGCACAGATATGCAGCACTGATGGGCACTGCTAGGCGGCACTGATATGCAGCACTGATGGGCACTGATAGGCGGCACTGATATGCAGCACTGATGGGCACTGATAGGCAGCACTGATATGCAGCACTGATGGGCACTGACAGGTGGCACTGATAGGCAGCACTGATATGCAGCACTGATGGGCACTGATAGGTGGTACTTATGGGCACTGATATGCAGCACTGATGGGCACTTCTAGGCAGCACAAATGGGCACTGACAGGTGGCACTGATAGGCAGCACTGATGGGCACTGATAGGCGGCACTGATATGCAGCACTGATGGATCGCAGCACTGATGGGCACTGCTAGGCGGCACTGATATGCAGCACTGATATGCAGCACTGATGTGCACTGATAGGCGTTACCTATGGGCACTAATATGCAGCAATGATGGGCACTGATAGGTGGCACTGATAGGCAGCACTGATGGGCACTGATAGGCGGCACTGATATGCAGCACTGATGGATAGCAGCACTGATGGGAACTGCTAGGCAGCACTGATATGCAGCACTGATGGGCACAGATAGGCAGCACTGATATGCAGCACTGATGGGCACTGATAGGCGGTACCTATGGGCACTAATATGCAGCAATGATGGGCACTGATAGGTGGCACTAATGGGCACTGATAGGTGGCACTGATGGGCACTGATATGCAGCACCGATGGGCACTAATAGGTGGCACTGATGGGCACTGGTGGGCATTGCTGATGGGGCTCTACTGATAATCATTACACTGATTATCAGTGCAGACCCCCCCCCTTATCGGCTCTCCTCTAGTCGCACCCTGGCAGCAGTGAATAGAGGAATGCTGATAACCGGCACTTCCTGGTAACTCTGTGATCAGCAGGGATTGGACACATGGTAAAGTGCCTACAACATAGGCTCTTTACCGTGATCGGAGATGCAACACACCGCACTACAAATCTCCACGCTGTGCGCTCCCTGTGGGGCCCACTAGTGGCTTGTTCTGCTGGACGTCCAATGACGGACAGTTACAATGGGAGAGCCTCCGCCCGGCCGTCATTTTGCTCTAGGCTGGGCGGGATGCGATTCATTCGTTTAATGCTTGAAAACGAAAGAATACATTACAAATACAATACAATACAATAAATTACATGACGTGACTTCTGAAGTTGCATTCTGTGGTATGAGAATTTTCTTACGATGAGTAAGCTCTTCATTTTCGATATCAGACGATCATTCAGCCGATCTTCTCATCCTGTGTACGATGCTTTGTGTTGCAGTTGATAAAACCTGTGACTTCTGACACATTACAGCAATGAATGGGAAGGTGTGAACCGCTGTGCGCTGTGTTTGGCTGCCGTTGATTTTGATACCTTACTGCCAAAAGCACACAAACCCACACAAAGGTGTAATGATACGAAGGCCGGATTCACACCGATGGCATTTCTAGTGCTTTTTTGCATGCTGCAGATTTGTAATACAATACATTTAACATGGTTTCCTATGGAACACGTTCTGTGGTGCAAATCTGCAAAAAGCACTAAAAAAAAATGCACAGGTGTGAATCAAGCCTAAGACTAGGGTCGCCACCTGTCCGGGATTCACCTGTCCGGGATTCACCCGGACGCTTCGGGTTTGGAATCATACATCCGGGTTTTCAGACCGCCTGAAACCCGGACACATAATTCAGACCGGACTATGGCTTCCCAGCAGGGTTGCCGGCTGCAGTTGGGTAAGTCGAGAATGTCTGTTACACTCTCTATCACACTGGCCAAAGCCAGAACTAACCAGATTGACTCCTCTTCCTCCCGCCCCAACCCCTCTGTGTCTTCCCACACTCCAATCACACACCTCCCAACTTTTCGAGATGGGCATGAGGGACACCTATCAGCAAAAGTACACAGGCATGGGACACACCCCTTGCCACGCCCCCTTAAAGGAGAATTGTACAAAAAAACCCCCCAAGATTGGTTAAACCCACAAGTGCTTTTTTTTTACCACTACTGTTCCTTTATATTGGCTTTTAGAATTTACAAATGCAGCAACTTAGAAATCAGATGAAAGTGCATTTTATATACAACTCTACAGATCAGACCAAAATGAGGGACAAAAGAGGAGGAATGAGGGACAGAGGGGACATTGCTCCAAATCCGGGACAGTCCCTCCAAATCCGGGACAGTTGGGAGCCATGGAATCCCCGGCGCTATGAATCAGAAAAGAAAAGTGGGGGGGGCGGGAAATTTGAAGTCCAGCAGCCTCAGATACATCTGGATGAGATGTGCTCAGGGGCGGACTAATAACTCATGGGGCCCCCGGGCAATAGGAGATTATGGGGCCACATAGTATACACAGACATGTTTCTATTGGCTGTCCCTGGTCCATACTGTCTATTGGCTGTCCCTGGTCCATACTGTCCCTGGTTTTAATGAAGCTGGCAACCCTGTTGGGGCCCCTAGTGGCCCAGGGCCCTCGGGCAATGGTCAGTCTGCCCTTGGATGTGCTGACTGCCAAGGGGTGAGTGAGCTCACCATCCATCCCTGCCTGTGACTGAAGTCCCCCCCCCCTTCTCTCTCCTGTCTCTGATTGAGTACACTAAAGTAAATCAGGGTTCTCAGAGCACCCCTTACATCAGAGTTCTCCTTTACACCAGAGGCCACCGTATCCCCCTTTTTATCACAGTCCTCTCCATACATCAGAGTTCTCAGTGTTCCCCCCTGAGATCAGGGTTCCCAGAGCATCCCTTATGTCAGAGTCCCCAGAGTTCTCCCTTACATCAGAGTCTGCAGAGTCCCCCCTTACATCAGAGTCTGCAGAGTCCCCCCTTACAGTGAATGGGAACTCTGCGAGTTCAGATCTAAAAGGGGAACTCTGTGGACTCTGATGTAAAGAGGGAACTCTTGTGATTAACTTCATATGATTAGAAATGTTATTTAGTTGCAAAATATATGTATCGTTTACGCTATAAAAAAAACAATTGCTGTGCGCCGCTAAAGTGTTTGGGTTTAAAGGGGTTGTAAAGGTTCGTGTTTTTTCACCTGAATGCATCCTATGTCACCGGCCCCCCAGACCCCCCGTATTACTTACCTGAACCCCTTCATTCAGTCGGCGGGGATGCGCTGTCTCTCTCTCCACGGGGTCCTGGCTCTTGATTGGATAGATCGATAGCAGGGCAGCCATTCAAATCCAATGACGCGTGGGGGGGGGCGGGGCCGAGTCCGGCATTCGTGTCTATGGACGCAAATACTGGACTCGGGAGCGTTTCTCCTAGGGGGTTATCTGATGTGGGGAGGAGCTGAGAGAGAGCCGCCGGGGGACCCCAGAAGACGAGGTTCGGGGCCACTCTGTGCAAAATGAGCTGCACAGTGGAGGGAAGTATAACATGTTTATTTAAAAAGAAAAAAAAAATGACCTTTACAATCCCTTTAACTTGAAGAAAAGGTGGGAACCCCACCTGGGACCTCAGTGCTCGGAGGTTGGTTGGGTTCTGGAAAGGATCACATTGCGAGGTCTGTAAATGTATCTTGTTTAACCTGCAAAGAGTCAAATGATTGGTTGTTTTTCTTCTTCTTCTTCTAACCTTGCAGGTCTCTAAATATAATGAAGTAAAACTGCACATAATTACTATGAAAATCAGATAACCCTTGGACTTTTACAAAAGAGGAAGTGTTGCCTGCGGGTGTCACCTAGACAGATCCCCTTTTACAGCTGCTTTGAATAATTTTTTTTTTTTTTTGCTTGATGTAGAAACCTTGGAAGACTTTTGTTATCACAGCAGGAAAATGAAAGTTTTTTTCTTTCCTGATTTTCAGCTTTCTTTTTTTATAGAGATGGTATTTCCCGGTGTGCGGTATTTAAATTCTTCCCCCATGTTCCGGAGTGATGGTTGCTGACTTAGTGACCTTATTTACTTTTAAAAGTTAACAGTGTGCATGTGGGCGACATAGGACCCCTCATAGGATCCCTCATAGAACCCCTCATAGGACCCCCCCATAGGACCCCTCATAGGACCCCCCCATAGGACCCCTCATAGGACCCCTCATAGGACCCCTCATAGGACCGCTCATAGGACCGCTTATAGGACCCATCATAGGACCCCCCCATAGGACCCCTCATAGGACCCCTCATAGGACGCCTCATAGGACCCCCCATAGGACCCCTCATAGGACCCATCATAGGACCCCCCATAGGACCCATCATAGAACCCCTCTTAGGACCCCTCATAGGACCCCTCATAGGACGCCTCATAGGACCCCTCATAGGACCCCCCATAGGACCCCCCCATAGGACCCCTCATAGGACCCCCCCATAGGACCTCCCCATAGGACCCCCCATAGGACCCCTCATAGGACCTCCCCATAGGACCCCCCATAGGACCCATCATAGAACCCCTCTTAGGACCCCCATAGGACCCCTCATAGGACCCCCCATAGGACCCATCATAGGACCCCCCATAGGACCCATCATAGAACCCCTCTTAGGACCCCTCATAGGACCCCTCATAGGACGCCTCATAGGACCCCTCATAGGACCCCCCATAGGACCCCCCATAGGACCCCTCATAGGACCCCCCCATAGGACCTCCCCATAGGACCCCCCATAGGACCCCTCATAGGACCCCCCCATAGGACCTCCCCATAGGACCCCCCATAGGACCCCTCATAGGACCTCCCCATAGGACCCATCATAGAACCCCTCTTAGGACCCCCATAGGACCCCTCATAGGACCCCTCATAGGACCCCTCATAGAACCCCCTCATAGGACCCCCCATAGGACCCATCATAGGACCCCTCTTAGGACCCCCATAGGACCCCTCATAGGACCCCTCATAGGACCCCCCATAGGACCCCTCATAGGACCCATCATAGGACCCCTCATAGGACCCCCCATAGGACCCCTCATAGGACCCATCATAGGACCCCTCATAGGACCCCTCATAGAACCCCTCATAGGACCCCTCATAGGACCCCCCATAGGACCCCCCATAGGACCCCTCATAGGACCCCCCATAGGACCCCTCATAGGACCCCTCATGGGACCCATCATAGGACCGCTCATAGGACCCATCATAGGACCCCCCATAGGACCCCTCATAGGACCCCTCATAGGACCCCTCATAGAACCCCTCATAGGACCCCTACCATCATATTGCTCTGCTCAGAAGTCTCTGCTGTGCATTCCTCTGGTGCTAGTTTCACCTAAAGCTGAACTTCAGTCATTTTTTTTCATCTTTCCATCTATTGAATCTTCTGATCTTGTTGTTGTTGTTGTTTTAACTTTGGATAGTAAAACAATTTTTTTTCTTTCCTGCCAGTAAATCCCTTATACAGCCCACTTCCTGTTCCTTGTCTGATCATTAGTCTAGGCTTATGACATCATGCACAGCTCTGCACAGATCTCTCTCTCTTACCCTGGTGAGAGTTTTCCAGGAAGGGGGGGGTCGGGGGTGAGTCATAAGAGGGCCAATGAGGGCTGCACAGGTGGAGGCGTGCCTCTATGTAAATCCAAGAAGTGAACAGGCAGCAGCTTCAGCTGCCCACAGTTAAAATGGCTGCAGCCAGACTCAGCGGACGGAGATTTCTGCATCATATTTGGCAAAGTACAGAATCGCAGTATATATAAAATAATATGCAAAGTGGTTGGAGGGAAGCTTCAGAATGGCAAAAGATGTTTTTATGACAAATTATATGAGCAGACTGCAGTTCCTCTTTAACCACTTCCGTACCGGGCACTTTCACCCCCCTTCCTGCCCAGGACAATTTTCAGCTTTCAGCGCCGCCGCACTTTGAATGACAATTACGCGGTCATAGAACACTGTAACCAAACTACGTTTTTATCATCTTTTTTTTTTAGACATCTTTCTTTTGGTGGTATTTAATCACCACTGGGGTTTTTTTGTAATTTTTTGCATGAAATAAAAATACGTTTTTCTTAGTTTCTGTTACAATAGTTTGTAAATAAGTAATTTTTCTCCTTCACTGATGTGCGCTGATGAAGTGGCACTAATATGCAGCACTGATAGATGGCACTGATGGGCACTGATAGATGGCACTGATGGGCACTGATAGGCGGCACTGATATTCAGGAATGATGGGCACTGATAGAAGACACTGATGGGCACTGATCAGGAGACACTGATGGGCACTAATGGGCAGCACTGATGAGGAGGCACTGACAGGCATCACAGATAGACACTAAAAGGCATCACTGATGGGTACTGATTGGCACCATTTGTGGGCACTGATTGGCTTCACTGATGGGCACCGATTGGCATCACTGGTGGGCATTGATTGGCATCACTGATGGGACTGCACTGATAATCAAATCGCTGATCATCAGACTCTCCATTACACATTCGCTGTCAGCGGGAGGAGAGGAATGCCGATAACTGGCACCTCCTATTTACACTGTGATTGGACACAGCTGTGCACATGGTAAAGAGCCCACGGCATAAGCTCTTCACCGTGATCGGAGATGCGGTGTGCCATGTTGCGGCGTGTTGTGAATGACATGGCCATCATTTTGCTATAGGCCGGGTGGGAAGGTGTTAAATTGATACTAAACCCACAACAGTAAAATCAGTCTGTAGATGCAGAATAGCATTGCTTGTTATACTCACTGTGGAACATAAGGGGTTAATCCTCTGCATTGTGTAAAAAAGGCTGGTTGATCCTGTTTTCTCTGATCCTCCCCTTCTGCCACTGTCCCCACAATCCATCTACTGATAGTACAGAGCTCTTGGAGGCACTCTGCACATGCTCAGTTTGGTGTGTATTACTAGAGAGATTTTTTTTTTTTTTTTTGGAGAGAGTGCATGTGATCAGCAGAGGGCCAATCAGCACTGTCCAGACAGAGGGTCAGGGGGTCGTGCAGCCTCATAGGTCAGTGAGGGGAGAATGAAAACTCCTCCTACAAGCTTTAGCCAGACACTGATAGAAGTCACAAGACTGCTATATATATATATATACTGCTGATGAGAAAAGGTATTTAGCAGTTTATATTTACTAAAATAATTGCATTTCCATGTTCTGTGCACTGTGGGAGATCAGATCTAGTGACTGCAGGCTCCTGGGTTTAGCAACACTTTAATAACTTCAGGGTTATTTTGAGGGGACGGAGTTTGCTGTCCCCTCAAAATAACTCAACACACAGCCATTAATGTCTAAACCGCTGGCAACAAAAGTCAGTACACCCCTAAGTGAAAATGTCCAAATTGGGCCCAAAGTGCCAATATTTTGTGTGGCCACCATTATTTTCCAGCACTGCCTTAACCCTCTTGGACATGGAGGTCACCAGAGCTTCACAGGTTGTCACTGGAGTCCTCTTCCCCTCCTCCATGACGACATCACGGAGCTGGTGGATGTTAGAGACCTTGCACTCCTCCACCTTCCATTTGAGGATGTCCCACAGATGATCAATAGGGTTTATGTCTGGAGACATGCTTGGCCAGTCCATCACCTTTACCCTCAGCTTCTTTAGCAAGGCAGTGGTGGTCTTGGAGATGTGTTTGGGGTGGTTATCATGTTGGAATACTGCCCTGCGGCCCAGTCTCTGAAGGGAGGGGATCATGCTCTGCTTCAGTATGTCACAGTACATGTTGGCATTCATGGTTCCCTCAATGATCTGTAGCTCCCCAGTGCCGGCAGCTCTCATGCAGCCCCAGACCATGACACTCCCACCACCATGCTTGACTGTAGACAAGACACACTTGTCTTTGTCCTCCTCACCTGGTTGCCCCCACACACGCTTGTCACCATCTGAACCAAATAAGTTTATCTTGGTCTCATCAGACCACAGGACATGGTTCCAGTAATCCATGTCCTTAGTCTGCTTGTCTTCAGCAAACTGTTTGTGGACTTTCTTGTACATCATCTTTAGAAGAGGCTTCCTTCTGGGATGACAGCCATGCAGACCAATTTGATGCAGTGTGCGGCGTATGGTCTGAGCACTGACAGGCTGACCCCCCCACCCCTTCATCCTCTGCAGCAATGCTGGCAGCACTCATATGTCTATTTCCCAAAGACAACCTCTGGATATGACGCTGAGCACGTGAACTCAACTACTTTGGTGGACCATGGTGAGGCCTGTTCTGAGTGGAACCTGTCCTGTTATACCGCTGTATGGTCTTGGCCACCGTGCTTCAGATCAGTTTCAGGGTCTTGGCAATCTTCTTATAGCCTAGGCCACGAAAAGACACCACCGTAAGTGGCCGTTCTTCTAAGTGGCCGTTCTTCTCACTGACCCCCAGAGAACCGTTTTTTGAAGGAGTTCCTCAATACCTGGAAATTATTTTTCCTCTGGTGTAAAAAAGGTTGAGAAAGGCTGTTTAAGAGGACTAAAGGGCCACTGGTAGAAAAAAAGAGAGAAGTTTGATTTCAAAATCCTACTGACACCACTATCTCTGCAAAACTAGAGATAAGACTAGAGCCTGCGTGTGCCATCTCATATACAGCCTGCAACTTCCTCTTTCAGGGAATCCTGTTGATGAGAAAACAGAAATGATATGACGCGTTTTGGTAGAAGGTGAACCGGCATTTAAATAAAATGGATCCGTCTGCAGACACTTTAACCTCCTGCCAACCGTCCGCAGTACTTTCTATACAGGCAGAATCACGTATCTGTATACCGGAGGATTCTCCGCGCACGCGCCCGCAAACCCCGAGCTGTCATTGGCTACACAACCGGTTTGTCAGCAAGTCCCGTCCAATGATTCATGGCCAGGACCCGACGATCGACTCTGTCCAACTGTACAGAGAGAGAACGATCTCTGTAAAGATCTTTAGTAAAAAGCGACACATATTACACACTTTAGCACGCATCTAACCCCAGATGTTAACCCCTTCCCAGCCAGTGTCATTAGTACAGTGACAGTGTATAGTATTAGCTCTGATCACTGCATTAATGTCACTGGTGATGTCAGTCAGTTCCCACCCAGCGTCAGTTAGTGCCAGATTGTCCGCCGCACTATTGCTGTCCCATTATAAGTCGAGTACACCCCTAAATCTTTTCTTCTATCTTTTCATGTGACAACACTGAAGAAATGACACTTTGCTACAATGTAAAGTAGTGAGTGTACAGCTTGTATAACATTGTAAATTTGATGTCCCCTCAAAATAACTCAACACAGGTTGATCCTGTTTTCTCTGGTCCTCCCCTTCTGCCACTGTCCCCAATCCATCTGCTGATAGTACAGAGCCCTTGGAGGCACTCTGCACATGCTCAGTTTGGTGTGTATTACTAGAGAGTTTTTTTTTGGAGAGGGTGCATGTGATCAGCAGAGGGCCAATCAGCCCTGTCCAGACAGAGGGTCAGGGGGTCGTGCAGCCTCATAGGTCAGTCAGGGGAGTATGAAAACTCCTCCTACAAGCTTTAACCAGACACTGATAGAAGTCACAAGACTGCTATATACTGCTGAAGAGAAAAGGTATTTAGCAGTTTATATTTACTAAAATAATTACATTTCCATGTTCTGTGGGGGATCAGATATAGTGAATGCAGGGTCCGGGGTTTAGCAACACTTTAACCACTTCAGGGTTATTTTGAGGGGGCGGGGCTTGCTGTCCCCTCAGAATAACTCAACACACAGCCATTAATGTCTAAACCACTGGCAACAAAAGTCAGTACACCCCTAAGTGAAAATCTCCAAATTGGGCCCAAAGTGTCAATATTTTGTGTGGTCACCATTATTTTCCAGCACTGCCCTAACCCTCTTGGGCATGGAGTCCTACTTGATGGTGTCACCCCTCTGGCAGGTGTCACCCAGGTATGAACCGCACCCCGCACCCCCCATAGGGACACCACTGCTGATGGCTCTTGAGAGGAGTACTGAGGGTGATGTGATGGTTTCAGGAAGCTCTGTACATTCTCCTGCTGTGTCCCCTCCCCCCTCCAGCCATGATCTGCCTGCCTTTCATAGAGGAGCACAGAGGCCCAGTAATGACATCACCGGATCTATAATAAGGGGTGTAATGGAAAAGGGTAAAACAACTTAATTAACATGTTGGTGGGTGGGGGGAGGGGGGACAGGGAAGGCCTGATATAAGCGGATTGGCTTTATATGCACTTTCATTGGCTACAGGATTCTAACTTTCAAAAAAAAATCTGCAGAATAAATGAAGAGAGGAGGGCACTTCTCTCCCTCGCCTTCTGTTAGGTGGAAGAGAAGTAAATGTTCCGGCTGTTCGATGAGGAAAGGAAATGTCAGAGCGGCCCGGTGTGGCTGAGAAATAGGCGAGCCGGCTCGCTGACCGGAGGACGGTGATGTAACTTCCTCCTCGGAAGTCAGCAATGCCGAGTAAAATGAGCGCAACGCCGGACCTCATCATCATTTCATCATCACAGACTGAAGAGGAATGGAGGAAGCTTTCCTCCTCCCTATAGGGCTGCTGACATCCTTCCTGGGCTCTATGCAAATCAGCCTTAAAGTGCATGTTCACCCCAACCGGAGGACGCTCATGTCCTAAATCATTGTGTACCAGGGATGCGCCCATAGATCAGCCGCCGAAGATTATCACTGGAAAATAGAAAAAAAAGAGGTGCTGCTAATGGCATGCTGCGTCCTTTTGACTTCAATGCAAAATTACCCGCTATTGATATCAAGGCAAAATCATGTCCCATTGGCTTCAATGCAAAATCACATACATTGACCTCAATGCAAAATTGTGTCTCATTGACATTGATGCAAAAATGCCCCCTATTGATTTCATTGCAAAATTGCATCCTATTGACTTCAATGCAAAAAATGCGTCCCATTGACTTTAATGCAAAATCACATCCTATCAACTTCAATGCAAAATCATGTCCCATTGACTTCAATGCGGAAAAAAACGTCCCATCGACCTCAAAGCAAAATGACCCCCTATTGATATCAAGGCAAAATCACATCTCATGGACCTCAATGCAAAATTGTGATCCATTGACATTGATGCAAAAATGCCCCCTACTAACTTCAATGCAAAATTGTGTCCATTGACTTCATTGCAAAATCGCATCCTATTGAGTTCAATGCAAAAACACGTCCCATCGGCTTCAATGCAAAATGACCCCTATTGATATCAAGGCAAAAATCACGTCCCATTGATTTCAATGCAAAATTGTGTACATTAACCTCAATGCAAAATCGCATCCTATCGACTTCAATGCAAAAACGTGTCCCCTTGACTTCAATGCAAAAACGTGTCCCCTTGACTTCAATGCAAAATCACATTCCATTGACCTCAATGCAAAATTGCGTACATTGACTTCAATGCAAAAACGCTAGCCACGTTAATTGAATTAAATTTAAAAAAAAAAAAAAATTGTCCATTCCGGTTTCAGTTTTTGGCCAAATGTATCCAGAATTTTTGGTTTCGGTCCAGAATTTTTGTTTTGGTGCACGAGAAGTAATCACCATGTTTGTGATGTTTTATTTCATTTCTTGTAAGCCTCTTAGGGCTTTAAAGCGCATACAAAGGTCGCTCCCGCATATGTAAACGGCGTTCAAACCACACCTGTCATGGCGATCGTTAGAGTGAGAGCAATATTTATAGCAATAGACCTCCTCTGTAACTCTAAACTTGTAATCTGTAAAAATCTATGGAGATTTTTAAGTACCGCAGTTTGGCGACATTCCACGAGTGTGCGCTATTTTTAAAGCGTGACATGTTCGGTATCTATTTACTTGGCGTAACATACTCTTTCACATTATACAAAAAAAAAATGGGGCTAACTTTACTGTTTTTTTTTTTTAATTCAGGAAGGTGTTTTTTTTCTTTTTTAAATACCGTGTGACATAAAAAATTGCAACGACCGACATTTTATTCCCTAGGGTCTCTGCTAATATATATATATATATATATATATATATATATATATATACATTTGAGGGTTCTGAGTAATTTTTCCATATATGAGAGGGATGGCAGAATTGGCCCGGTATAGAAGTGGTTAAAGGACCTTCAATTTGCAACTCAAAGAGGGATGGCGCCCACCAAGATATCGGTTTGCAACCACATGACCTTAGAAATTGGTCTGACGTCTTGCACTTTTGCACCACTGATTTTCGGTAGTCCAAGCGCCCCTCCGATACCTATTCTGGACTTCTTTTTTTGAACACTATAAAAAAAAACAAAAGTTTTGGCTGGAGGTCTACTTTAAACCACTTCCCGATGGGTGGACATCCATGGAGGTCCTTGACTTCTATCTGTTTATACCGGGATGATACCGAGCTCCCGGCACCATCCCGGTATCTTTTTTTTTTTTTTCAGCCGGCGATTCCTTGTTTTGTAAAAGCCATCCTAGTGGCTAATTAACCCCCCCCCCCCCCTGCTGCCCACCGGCACCGGCTCCCTATGTGATCACTTAAACCACTTCCCGATGGGTGGACATCCATGGAGGACCTTGACTTCTGTCTGTTTATACCGGGATGATACCGGCACCATCCCGGTATCTTTTTTTTTTTCCTTCCTTGTTTTGTAAAAGCCATCCTAGTGGATAATTAGCCCCCCCCCCGCTGCCCACCGGCACCGGCTCCCCATGTGATCGGGGAGCCCGATATCCGATCCGGCGGGGGGCTGCCGGGTTCCCATAGAGCTCAGGGCCATATAATAGTGATTGGACTCTGGGCAAACATTTTCTTGGGCCCTACTGAATCTACTTGTCAACTATGTTCAGGCAGTGTAGGGCTCAAGGGGCAACTGCTTCGGGGCCCCCACAACAATGACTCGGCCCGGGGCAGCTGCCCCTTTTGCCCTGCCTTAAAGACAGCTCTGATAGAGCTGGCCGTGGACTGGATGGTTCCCAAACCATCTCTACAGTCCTGAGAGGCTGGAAGCCACGCCCACGTCCTGCCTATGGCGTCACTTCTGGTTATGCCAGATGTAAACACCTCCATATTTTTTTCTGGAAAGCAGACATCAATGTTTTTGTTTTTTTTGATCTTATGCTTCCCAAGGTAGAGGAGAGTTTTGGGGTCTTATAGACCCCAAATGTTTCCATAAAGAGGACCTGTCATTCCTTATTTCTATCACAAGGGATGTTTATATTTCTTGTGACAGCAATAAAAAAAGTGCTAACATTGAATAAACTAAAGTTTAAGGCGCCCCCCTCCCCCCCCCCGTGCTTGCGCACAAAGGTGAACACTTGCATTGGTCGCAGGCGCAAACGTAAACAGCGATCCCACCACACATGTGAGGTATTGCCGCGAACGTCGGAGCGAGAGCAATAATTCTACCACCAGACCCCCTGTGTAACCAAACTGGTAACCAGTGAAGGCTTTTAAATCATCTCCTACGACGACGCAGTTTGTCGCCATTCATACAATTTTAAAGCGTGACATGTTTGGTATCTATTTACTCGGCGTAATGTAATCTTTTATATTTTACCAAAAAAATTGGGTGTTGCATTTGTGTTTGTCTGCATTAAAATTCACTAAACTGTATTTTTTCCCAAAAATTTGCATTTGAAAAACCGCTGCGCCAATACCGTGCGACATGAAAGACTGCAAAACCCAACATTTTATGCTCTAGGGCAGGGGGAGGCAACCTTTGGAGATCAGCGTGCCGAAAAATGTTTTCAAAGAAATTGGGTGTGACGATTTTGTAACAAAAAAAAATGTCAACTTCACATTCTCAATCAAGAAAAGTATTTTTATAATGTAAATGCTGTAAACTACTTTAGTAGTGAGAAATGAACATCCTACAGCTCCACACCTCAGATCACTGTCCCCCCTGTACTTCTGCCCCACCAATGTACCCCTTTCCCATCTGCCCCACCAATGTACCCCTTTCCCATCTGCCCCACCAATGTACCCCCTTTCTCATCTACCCCACCAATGTACCCCCTTTCTCATCTACCCCACCAATGTACCCCTTTCCCATCTGCCCCACCAATGTACCCCCTGCACATCTGCCCCACCAATGTACCCCCTTTCTCATCTGCCCCACCAATGTACCCCTTTCCCATCTGCCCCACCAATGTACCCCCTGCACATCTGCCCCACCAATGTACCCCCTTTCTCATCTGCCCCACCAATGTACCCCTTTCTCATCTGCCCCACCAATGTACCCCCTTTCTCATCTGCCCCACCAATGTACCCATTTCTCATCTGCCCCACCAATGTACCCCTTTCTCATCTGCCCCACCAATGTACCCCCTTTCTCATCTGCCCCACCAATGTACCCCTTTATCATCTGCCCCACCAATGTACCCCTTTCTCATCTGCCCCACCAATGTACCCCCCTGCACATCTGCCCCACCACTGTACTTTCTGTATTCCTTTCTATTCTATTATTTTATTTTCTATTCTATTCAAATTTGAATGTATTCTATTAAAAATTTTAATTTCGGAAGAAGGTTATATTCTTTCCTTTTTATTCTAAACTATTCTATTGTTTTTTTGTTTTATATATATATTTTATTCTGTTCTATTCTTTTTTTTTAATGATATTCCTTTATTTTCTTTTTGTTCTATTCTTTTATTTTCTATTCTGTTCTGTTTCACTCTATTATATTCTATTCTTTTGTCTTCTATTCTGTTCTGTTTTACTCTATTACATTCTATTAATTTATTTTCTGTTCTTTTCTATTCTATTCTATTCTTTTCTATTCTATTCCTTTTATATTCTATTCTTTTATATTCTATTCTGTTCTGTTTTACTCTAGTATATGTTCTAGTATCGTGTACTAACACATTATGCAAGAACTTACCTTAAAACGAAGCCTTCCAGCAGCGCGCTGTCAACACTGACAGGGCTTCCGGTCTTCCTTTCCGGCTACATGAGTGGCTGGGGGGCATAGTGACGTCATTCTTGCGCATGCGCGCGGAAGCCCTCATTTACGGCACGAGCTGCGAAGGTCCGGCATGCTATGCCAGACATTCAGATCGCATGTGCCGGTGATGACACGGGCTGCATGCAGGGTGAATATCTCCTCAGCGGGGCAGGTTTAGGAAATATTCACAGTACCGACAGGTAAATCTTCTTATAGACCTACCTGAGAGTACAAGTGGAAAAACTGAGTTGTCTACCACTTTAAGTCACCATGACCCCCACCAGATCCTGATCCCCGCCCGGGGGCCCGGGGCCCCACGGGACAATCCTTTATAGTCACGTCTGTTGTTCTTGGCAAGAAATAAATGAGGAAAGCCGCTTCGTCATAAAAAATAAGTAACAATCACATAAAACACCAGAAAAAAAGGAAGTTACATAACGAAACAAAAGCTCCAATAAAGGAGCAGGCCGGTCATTTCTCATCCTGAAGTTGTAAAATAAATGTAAAGTTATTTGCAACATTTTTTAAGTCGGCAACTTTCATCTTAACCCCTTCACACCCTTCAAGGGCAAACCAAATGTTAATGCCTAAGCACAATTCTGCAACTTTGACACACGTTAGTAAAACCGTACAGATCGTCACAACGACTTTGTGCATCCGGGTGGATTATACCACGTTTTTTTCAGGACAAATTGGTCTTTCTTTTGATGGTATATGGTGATGGATATGTCCTCATCCTTTTTTTTTTTTTTTAATTAACAATTAAAAAGTAAAAGAAAAAAATGTATAATTTTTTTAACCACTTGGCGACTGCCCGCCGTCATTATATGGCGGCTGTTTGAAGAGGAATACCGTTGCTATGGCAGCAGCTAGCTGCCGTAACCCCGATATTCTCTTCTTCAGCGGGTGGTCCGCTTTCAGATAAAAGCGGTCTCAGCAGCGGATTCGCTGGAGATCACTTTTATCAAGGGCGGGAGAGGGCCCCCCCCCCCCTCTTGCCGCACTCCGGTTGTCTCCGGCGCTCACCAGAGCCATCGGTAGTGGCGGAGACAATCGGGTCCTTTTCCCTCACAGGCTGGAGTGAGGGAAAGACGGCTCCCACTGGGCTCCACACCATTTGGTTGGTGAAAGCGACGTCAATCGGTCTTCAAAAAAAAAAAAAAATTTACATTTATTTATTTATATTTTTAATTGCATTTAAGTGTAAAATGTGAGATGTGAGGTATTTTGACCCCGGATCTCACATTAAAGAGATCCTGTCATGCTTTATGTTTACGTTTTATGTTTACATTCCTTGTAATAGGAATAAAAATGACCCCAATTTTTTTTTTTTTTAAAAAGACAGTGTCAAAATAAAAAATAAAAAGCCCCGTCCCGCCTAGCTCGTCTGCAGAAGCGAACGCATACGTAAGTCGCGCCCGCATATGAAAACGGTGTTCAAACCACACATGTGAGGTATCGCCGCGATCGTTAGAGCGAGGGCAATAATTCTAGCACTAGACCTCCTCTGTTACTTGAAAATGGTAACCTGTAGAAATTTTTAAACGTCATGTTTAAAAACCCTTAAAAATTAAGGGTCAAAGTTTGTCACCATTGCACGAGCGTGGCGCAATTTTGAAGCGTGACATGTTGGGTATCAATTTACTCGGTGTAACATTATCTTTCACAATATAAAAAAAAATGGGCAAACTTTACTATCTTCTTATTTTTTTTAATTCAAAAAAGTGTATTTTTTCCAAAATAATTGCGCTTGTGGGACCACTGCGCAAATACGGTGTGACATAAATTATTGCAATGACCGCCATTTTATACTGTAGGGTGTCTGAAAAAAAAATATTTAATGTTTGTTTTTCTAAGTAATTTTCTAGCGAAAAAAAAAAAGATTTTAACTTGTAAACACCAAATCTCAAAAAGAGGCTCGGTCCTTAAGTGGTTAAATTTAGTTGTATATTTCGTGTTACTGTCATAACCTTCCACCCAAGAATAAATCCTCCTGCTCCTGACGATCGCAGCGATACCACATATGTGTTAGTTGTTGTTTGTACCCGGAGTACAGCCCAGAAACAATGGTGCGCATTTTTGCTTTTTTTTGTACTTTTTTTGTCCTACCTAAAAACACACCGACACTAATGCTCATTTAACCACTTCAGTCCTGGAAGGATTTACCCCCCCCCCCCATCACGACCAGGCCATTTTTTGCGATACCGCACTGCGTCGCCTTATCTGACAATTGCGCGGCCGTGCGACACTGTACCCAAATAAAATTCATTTTTTTTCCCCACAAATAGAGCTTTCTTTTGTTGGTATTTGATCTGCGGTTTTTAGTTTTTGCGCTATAAACAAAAAAAGACCGACAATTCTGAAAAGAAAAAATAATATTTTTTACTTTTTTCTGTAATAAATACCCCCCCCCCCCAAAAATGTAAAAAAAAATAATTTCTTCATCAATTTAGACAAATATGTATTCTTCTACATATTTTTGGTAAAAAAAAAAAAAATCGCAATAAGCGTATATTGTTTGGTTTGCGCAAAAGTTATAGCGTCTACAAAATAGGGGATTGATTTATGGCATTTTTTATCCTTTTTATTATTTATTTATTTATTTTTACTAGTAATGGCGGTGATCTGCGATTTTTTTTTATCAGGACTGCGACATTGCGGCGGACAGATCGGACACTTTTTACGCTTCTTTTGGGACCAGTGACATTTATAGAGCGATCAGAGCTGAAAATAGCCACTGATTACTGTATAAATGACACTGGCAGGGGAGGGGTTAACACTAGGGGGCGATCAAGGGGTTAAATGTGTCCCTAGGGAGGTGTTTCTAACTGTGTGTGGGGGGTGATGGGCAAACTGGGAGTACAGAGAGAGATCGCTGTTCCTGATCACTAGGAACAGACAATCTCTCTCTCTACTCCCCCTGTCAGAACGGGGATCTGTTTGTTTACGTTGACAGATCCCCGTTCTACCTCTCTGGGGAGCGATCGCGGGCATCGGTGCCGCGCGTGCGCCCGCTGTATTTATTACACGAAGCACCGTACCGGCACAGCGATTCGCGCAATAGAGCCGCCCTGCCGCAGTATAACTGCGACGGCTGGTTGGCAAGTGGTTAAAAAAATAAATAAATAAATCCTGCCCAAAATATACCAACCCTGACCTTTGACCCAAACACTAACCCTGGCACTGACCGAGATCACACATTGATTCATGGATTTTTTTTTCTGTAATTGGTTATTTTATTTTTTATTATTTATGTATTTATTTATTTTTCTCCCTCTCTGCAAGAAAAGAGAAAGATACATTGTATTTTCCTTTCCATTCAGAGAGAGAGAGAGAGAGACAGGGGCGGGCTTCACAGCCAATCAGAGGCTACCACAGCCATCAGGTGACCCGGAATCAGAAGTTCTGGGTCCTGATTGGTAGTCTTGTTGAGACCCCGGTCTCTGTGCTGGGAGCACGCTGTGCGGCGCGTTCCCAGTGCAAAGGGACATACACATATACAGCTCCACGGAAAAAAAAGGGTTAAAATAGTTGTGAACCCCTCCATATACCCAGTGAAGTGACCTTCCTCAGGTGATAAATGAAACAAATCATAAGTTGTACCTGTTTATCTGCAGTCTTCTCTACTCTACGTCTGTTCAAAGTCCAGAGTTTATACAGCTTGTCTGAGATTTCAGAAAACAGGAGCTGATTGGAGGGAAGGGGCACAACCCCCCCCCCCCCCTTCACACAGCACACAGGAACAGAGCTGAGGCTGCTAATCACAGGCTGTGTGCTAGAGCTCCCTCCCCTGTCACCTTTTATCTCTTGGTGTCAGGAAAACTTGTCAGAAGTGACTGATGCAGATAGCAGAGGAAGGAGGCAGCAGACAGAAATGACACTTAGTGTTCTGGAGTGAGACAAGTACACACTAAAGAGGGATATGCTTTGTTCAGATTTCATGTCTGAGGTTTACAACCACTTTAAAGTAGATGTGAACCTTAAGGCTCCGTTCTCATCTGCGCATTCACGCGCATGTAATGTACTGCAGACGGGCAGTCTGTACAGGCAACGCGACAAACTGACACGTCGCTGCTTGTTTACAGGTTTAAGATGCGCAAATGCACACCTCCCCCCCCCAACCACAGCCTGGGTTTGTCAGCAATTTCCAGCCAATAATTTACGGCCAGGACCTGCTGATCAGCTGTGTCCAATCACAGCCCAGAGCCCTTTCTTGACAATCAGAGCTCTGTACACAGGGAATGATCTCTCTGTTTCTTATCCCTGCAAAGCAAAGGGATAAGAAACAGAGAGATCTTTAGTAAAAAATCAGCACACATTACACATTGTTAGGCACACATTGAACCCCTTGATTGCCCCTAGAGGTTAACCCCTTCCCAGCCAGTGTCATTAGTACAGTGACAGTGTATAGTATTATCACTGATTACTGTATAAATGTCACTGGTGATGTCAGTGGCAGTCAGTCAGTTCCCACTCAGTGTCAATTAGTGTCAGATTGCTCACCGCACTATCACAGTCCCCAGGGCTGGACTGGGACAAAAATTTGGCCCTGGACTTCACCCAGACTGGCCCACTTTGACAGGTCTCTCCTATGCCGGCTTGCCACCCAAGCCCCCCCCCCCCACTAGCTATTAGCCGTTCTACATTATTTCTCTTATAGGCAGTACCAGTGGGGAAGCTAGACATTATTTCACCTGGGGCAAAGAATCAGTTTGGTGCCCCCCCCCCCAATGGAACAAGATTAGGCAGGAAAGTGAGGCCGCCCTCCTTCCAGATCGTATGATGAGCTTCTAAGTGTTGACTCCTGAGCATCATGTCTGTATTCAGGTGCGCTGCATAACTAGCCAGGGAGAGGAGGTGAGCACTGCGGGGGGGACAGAGGACTGGAGGGAGGCAGTGGTCCATTGTCACTGAAATTGGCCCACTGAGCCATCGGCCCACCGGGAAACTCCCTGTAGTCCCAATGGCCAGTACATGCCTGACAGTCCCATTATAAGTCACATTTTTTTAAAAAAATGATAAAAAATGTCAGTATATCCACTTGCGGACCGCTCCATGTACGTTTACTGCGGCAGGGCGGCCGCTCTGTGCCAGATCACGTGCCAAGTACATGATCCGCCAACCTCCGAGTCTGGGGCGCATGCCGCCGGCGACCCGCTCCCGCTGTGATTATACCCAGAGGCGGGTACCCGCGGAATCGATGTTGGCCGGCGCCCACCGATTAGACAGTATGCAGGCAGAACGACAATGTAAACAAGGCAGATTGTCGTCCTGTCAGTAGTGAAGGCACCGATCCTGTGTTTGTGCAAAGCAGGAAGACGGATCTTTGCCTTTCCCCTAGTCAAAGCACCCCCCCCCCCCCAGTGAGTGAGCACAACTTAGGCATACATTTAACCCTTTGATCGCCCCCTGATGTTAACCCCTTCCCTGCCAGTGTCATTAGTACAGTGACAGTGCAGATTTTTTGGCACTGATCACTGTATTAGTGTCACTGGTCCCCCAAAAAGCGTCAGTCAGGTGTCCGATTTGTCCGCCACAACATCGCAGTCCCGCTATAAGTCGCTGATCGCCCCCGCCATTACTGGTAAAAAGAATTAAATAAATAGATTAAAAAATTTTCAAAAATATGTTGTTTATAGTGTAGTTTATGTTTATAGTGCAAAAAATAAATAAATGGGGGGTGTATAAAGATATGGGGGCGCTAGAGATATAAATGTAACCATAAAGTGCATGTGCTCAATACCGCATAGTACAAGTGAATAATACTATAAACATTCCATCATGATTAACACAAAAAATGAAGCCTGTGAGAACAAAGTGTGCGTCAGTAAAAAAACAGCCAGCAAGTAAATGGTGCTCTCAGCAGACTTATCAATCATACACCTGATTGTAAACAAATCAAAGCAGGTCACCGCAGGTGTGTGGAAATGATCTGGACTGCTGGAACATCATATGTATTACAACACAAAATACCAAACAATTTAAAAAAGTGCTAAGTGCATAATGAACAAGCAAACAAATGCATATAGAAATATATAGAAATGTATAGAAATGTATAAAAATGTATAGAAATATATAGAAATATATAGAAATGTATAGAAATATATAAAAATGTATAGAAATATATAAAAATGTACAGAAATGTATAGAAATGTAAAGAAATATATAGAAATATATAGAAATGTATAGAAATGTATAAATATATAAAAATGTATAGAAATGTATAGAAATATATAGAAATGTATAGAAATATATAAAAATGTATAGAAATATATAAAAATGTACAGAAATGTATAGAAATGTAAAGAAATATATAGAAATATATAGAAATGTATAGAAATATATAGAAATGTATAGAAATGTAAAGAAATATATAGAAATGTATAGAAATATATAGAAATGTAAAGAAATATATAGAAATGTATAGAAATGTAAAGAAATATATAGAAATGTATAGAAATGTAAAGAAATATATAGAAATATATAGAAATGTAAAGAAATATATAGAAATGTATAGAAATGTAAAGAAATATATAGAAATGTATAGAAATGTAAAGAAATATATAGAAATGTATAGAAATATATAGAAATGTATAGAAATGTAAAGAAATATATAAAAATGTATAGAAATGTAAAGAAATATATAGAAATATATAGAAATGTATAGAAATATATAGAAATATATAGAAATGTATAGAAATGTATAGAAATATATAGAAATGTATAGAAATATATAGAAATATATAGAAATGTATAGAAATATATAAAAATATATAGAAATGTATAGAAATATATAGAAATGTATAGAAATATATAGAAATATATAGAAATGTATAGAAATATATAAAAATATATAGAAATGTATAGAAATATATAGAAATATATAGAAATGTATAGAAATGTAAAGAAATATATAGAAATGTATAGAAATGTATAGAAATGTAAAGAAATATATAGAAATGTATAGAAATATGTGTCCATATATTGAGTGAAGTATTTGTATCTTTTTCACACCATCACCAATAACGATTGTTGATTTTGGTAAGCGCAACACCCGGTGATAGAAATAAATAAATACCACCAAAAGGAAGCTCTATTTGTGGGGAAAAAAAGGACGTCAATTTTGTTTGGTTACAGCGTCGCACGACCGCGCAATTGTCAGTTCACACCATAGAAACGCAGTCCAGATGCTTTTCTGCATACGTGTTTTTGACACGTTTTTGATGCGTTTTTGGTGCATTTTTTGATGCAGTCCAGTGCATCCCCCCCTCCCCTCTTCTGTTTTCTTAACCTTAGGGACATGTGCGTTCCAGAGTGTTTTTGGTGCTTTTAGGTGCGTTCGAGTTAGTTTTTGATGCGTCTTACTGTACAGCATTCCAGTACAGTCCAGTGCAGGAAAAATGCAGCATGTTCTGAACGGAACGCACTGGAACTGCAAGCACTGGTGTGCACTATGCCATTGAAAACCATATAACCTACTTTCCATGCGTTTTTGATGCAGAAAAAAAAAACGCACTGGACTGCATGTGGTGTGAACTGGCCCTTAAAGTAACGCAGTGTCGTATCGCAAAAAATAGGCCTGGTTAGGAAGGGGGGTAAAACCTTCCAGGGCTGAAGTGGTTAAATACCATAGTTGGTAGACACTATAACTTTCACACAAACCAATCAATACACACTTATTGGGATTTTTTTTTTTTTTTTTAACCAAAGACATGTAGCAGAATATATTTTGGCCAAAATTTATGAAGAAATTAGATTTTGTCTACTTTTTTTATAGGATATGTTTTATAGCCCCTCCCCGCCGTCCTCCAGCGCTTCTACCGGCTCGCCCGTGCGATCGGCGAGCCGGAGAAGGAATCCGCCAGGACCGGAGGTTAGCCATAGAGAATACCGAGGGACGGATGGTCCCCGGCCATCCCTATGACTCTCGGAGGCCCAGCACGACGTTATGACGTCAAGTCCACAGTGCCGGGGACTCGGCTGGAGAGACCGAGACCGTTTATTTTATTTTTTTTTTTATCTCAGGCTTTTCTGCCTGGAGGAGAGATGAAGTCATACAGATCCCACATCTCTCCATAAAGAGGACCTGTCATGTCCTATTCCTATTACAAGACATGTCTTGTAATAGGCCTTGTAATAGGATAATAGGAATAAAAGTGATCATAAAAAAAAAAAAAATTAAAGGAAAAGTGTAAAAAAAAAAAAAAAAGAAACCATAAAAAATATTTAAAAAAATAAATGTAAACCGCCCCCGTCCCTGCGTGCTCGCACACAGAAGCGAACGCATAGGTAGGTTGTGTCTGCATTATTATATATATATATCTATATATATAGATATATATATAGATATATATATATCTATATATATAGATATATATATAGATATATATATATAATATAAACACATATTATATATACATTTAAACCACACATGTGAGGTATCGCCGCGAACGTCAGAGCGAGAGCAATAATTCTAGCACTACACCCCCTCTGTAACTCTAAACTGGTAACCTGTAACAAATTTTAAAGCGTCGCCTATGGAGATTTTTAAGTACCAAAGTTTGACGCCATTCCACAAGTGTAAAAAGTAAAAGTGTGACATGTTCAGTATCTATTTACTCGGCATAACATCATCTGTCACATTATACAAAAATAATGGACTAACTTTACTGTTTTTGTTTTTATATTCATGAAAGTGTTACCCCTCCCCCCCCCCAAAAAAAATTGCGTTTGAATAATTGCTGCGCAAATACCGTGTGACATAAAAAGTTGCAACAACCTCAATTTTATTCCCTAGGGTCTCTGCTAAAAAAAAAAAAAAAAATACATAAATATATGCATTGTTTGTAGGCATTTATAAATTTTCCGCAAACCAATCAATATACGCTCATTGGGATTTTTTTGTGGGGTTCTGAGTAATTTTCTAGCAAAAAAAAAAAAATGATGGTTTTTACATGTAGGAGAGGAGTGCTGGAATTGGCGCGGTATGGAAGCGGTTAATCTGGTGATCCAGCACAGTAAGTCTGTTGGAGTTGAGGTGGGTAAAGGCGAAGCTCCGTCTGCAGCCCCGCCATGCTTTCAGTACGCACAGCCGTAGTTGCGATGACCAATGAATAAGCACAGTGCCAGGCGTACTTCTTTTTTTTTTTTCATTATTATGCGGTAACATGCGAGCTAACCAGCCCGTCAGGCGCCACTAAAAGCAGCTGAGCCGCGTTTGACAATCGGGGTCATTACTCAATTTCCTTCTTTTGTTTTAAACTTTTTTTTTTTTTGCAAAGCCGAAGCCACAGCGCCGCACTTGTTGCTGTGACATTTTCAAAGGTGAGTGCTGATGCCATTTACTGAACATAGCTAAGTAGGTTGTCGCTATTTTTGGATGCAGGGAGAGGTGACGGTGCGACTTTCAACCAGCTGAACCCTCTAGAACAGGGAGATGCAATTGGCGGACCTCCAGCTGTTGCAAAACTACAAGTCCCATCATGCCTCTGCTTCTGGGTGCCATGGCTTGTGGCCGTCAGAGTCTTGCTATGCCTCATGGGACTTGTAGTTCTGCAACAGCTGGAGGTCCGCTAATTGCATATCCCTGGTCCAGAAGGAGCTGTGTAGACGGGGGGGTCGCTGTCAAACGCAGGCAATCAAAAGCAGCGCTGCTTAAACGCACGCGTTGCATACAAAAGATATGCCTTTGGAAGGCTTCATTTAGATGTGTGGTTGGAGGGCGGTAAAAATGTGCCACGTTTTTACCACCTGCGAGCCTCCCCATCTTGCTATGCATGAATCTATCCATTATGCGTATAGGGAGGGTGGCGAGGAGAGAGGCGTCGGCGCCCGCGTGTCCCCAGTGGGTGGGTCCACCACTGCCGCATTCCCATAGTGGTGCATCCATTGGAGTTCACTATAAAGAGCTAGGAACTTGCTGGCTTTCAGTTGGAGTCTCTGGCTTGTCAACATGATTGCAGAAAGCTCCAGCCCTGCCATTGGCTGAGAGCAGTGATGGACCAGAGTCTTGTGTACATTCTACAGGTGGAAGCTGGGAGGAGGTTGGGCTTAGCTGGCCATACTCTGTAAGGTTTCTAAAGGGCCGTACACACGGGCCGAATATCGGGTGGCATTGGCCGGGTCAATAGGAACCGGCCGACATTTGGGCCTGTGTGTACGGCAGCCGGTCCAAAGGAAGTCAACAGAATGTCCGGCTTCTCTTAAAGGGGCATGACCCAAAAGGTCTGCTGATCGGCACCCGATTAGTGCTTTGATAGGGCTGACCAGTGTGTTCTGGCCCCCTATCAGCGTAGGGAGATCGCTGTACTAACATCTCTTCCCGAGCTCTACAGCTGGCTATTGTGTTCTGACAGCCTGTACCCGCTGCTGTCAGATACCTGAAGAGTGGCTACATCTAACAAACCCAACAATTTTCAAACCAGATCCTTCCATTTTTAGCTCAAAGGATGTCCGGTGGGAGGGAGGGTGCTGATAGGGGGCCACCCATGGCTCAAATTTTGGTCAGTTCATGAGGAGCTGGCTGAAGTTCCTTCCATGTATGGCCAGCTCTATGCTCAGCGCCATAGCTCTGTGTGATAGAGATTGTTGCGCAACCAATATGGCTTCCTTGTCTCTCTAGCCTTCATTTCAAAGGCAATTCCACTTGTGAGACAAAATGCTAATTGTTAATAAAAAAAAAAACCCACGACATGCAACTGACAAGAACAAAGTTGTGGGATGCTCATGACCTCATTGATCTAATATGGGCACATGGACAAACTAGGTCAATTAGCATCCCCACTCGTTTGTATACACCATGTGCAGGGTGAGTAATCTCCTTCCCACAGCTAGTTGGCCCAGCATCAACAACCAACTTCCAGGTTCAAACCAAACCAAGGTCATCTCATGAGGCCACATTAGGACAATGATGTCACAAGCTTCACCGACCCTTTGTATACATCAGTTGCAAGGTGGGGAATTATCTGCCTGCAGCTCATCAATGGTAGCTAACTTTTGGGTTCAAACCAAAGCCTGAACCCAAGCTCACCACATGTGGCCATATTAGGTCAGTGATGTCACGAGCATCCCTTTCCCCCTTTGTATACATCAGTTGTGAGACAGGAGTCGCCCCAACTCATTGGCCTAGCAATGACAACCAACTTCTGTGTTTGGACTAAACGCAAGCCCAAACCCAAGCTCATACCATGAGGCTATATTGAGTCAATGATGTCATGAGCATCCCCGCCCCTTTATATATATTGGTTTCTGGGTAGGGAATGAATCTCCCACTTCCAGTTCATTGGCCCAGCGATAGCAGATACATTCTAGGTTTGGATCAAATCCAAAGCATCCCCTCCCCTTTATATACATACAGTCGTGGCATGGGGAATCTTCCGCCCCTAGCTCGTTGGCTCAGCAATGATGGCCAACTTCCGGTTTGGACCAAACCCAAGCTCATCACATGAGGCCACATTAGGTCAATGATGTCATTTGCATCTCTGCCCCTTTGTATATATCAGTTGCAGGATGGGGGAATTTCTGCCCCCAGCTCATTGGCCCAACAATCGTAGCTAACTTCTGGGTTGGGACCACAACAAAGCCCGAACCCAAGCTCACCACATGTGGCCATATTAGGTCAAGGATGTCCTGGGAATCCCCTCCCCTTTATATACAGTACATCTTTAGGAGTTGGGGAATCTCCAAGCTGCAGCTCATTGGCCCAACAATCGTAGCTAACTTCTGGGTTGGGACCAAAACAAAGCCCGAACCCAAGCTCACCACATGTGGCCATATTAGGTCAAGGATGTCCTGGGAATCCCCTCCCCTTTATATACAGTACATCTTTAGGAGGTGGGGAATCTCCAAGCTGCAGCTCATTGGCCCAGCAGTGACAGCCAACTTTCAGGTTTGGACCAAACCCGAGCCCAAGCTCACCACATGTGGCCATATTAGGTCATGGATGTCATGAGAATCCCCTCCCCCTTTATATACAGCATTAGAGAGTGGGGAATCTCCTAGCCGAAGCTCATTGGTCCAGAAGTGACAGCCAACTTCTGTGTTCAGAACACAGGCTCATCCTTTATGGCAACATTAGATCAATGATGTCACAAGCATTCCCGCCCCTTTGTATATATCGTTTGCAGGGCTGGGGAATCTCCTGGCAGCAGGTCATTGGTCTTGCAATGACAGACAACTTTTGGGTTTGGACCAAGCCCACACTCAAGCTCACCACTTGGCCATACTAAGTCAAGGTTGTCAAGAGCATCCCCACCCCATTATATATGTGCAGCTCCCCCCCCCCCCCCCCGCTCATTGGCCCAACAGTAACAGCTGACTTCTAGGTTGGGACCAGACCCAAGCTCATCTCTAGTAGGCTTGGACATTTCTCACTTCTATCAAGCTGTCATTGAATGAGTCTAAAAACTTGTCCAGCAGTTGTTGAATGCTGGGGGTCCGATATTTGGTCTTGCACAAGGGGGCCCCTTGGTGACCTCCTGGAAATTTGATTGCAATAGATGAGTCTCAGGGCAATTACAAGCAAACTAGATGCACCTTCTTGAACAAGCCCGTGTGTGGCACTTAAAGTCCATCTGGCGACAGGGAAGGGAGGTCACAGCCGAATGTGCAGTACGAGGAAGGAAGTGGACGCAGTGGAGCAGAAAGCTGAGCAGCGGGGTGGGGGCAGAGCAGAATCATATAGACCAAAAAAAAAAAAGCAGAAGCAAAGAAACAACAAGGAAGAAGTTCAGAGCTTTCTCCATGTGTCTGGTGACAGAACGCCCCGAGAGCACCTGTCAGAGCCGCTGGAACAAGATGGTGGTGAGTAAGGGGGGGGGGGGGGGGACAATGACAGGTGCTCTTCATGAACTTTAGGCAAGGCTTAGGCTGCTTGTGGCTTTCTTTTGCAACTGGCCGGTCTTCATCGGAGGGGGAAATACAAATGTCGGCATATACTGAACACCACCAGACTCTCTCCAACTCGGTCTGTTTCAGGTCCTGGCATGCCCAGGGAAATGGACAGCAGTGTAGCCGATAGCATAAGATGAATGCTAGGATCAGAATTAAAGCTGAACTCCGGGAAAACATTGTCTAAATCCATTCATCATGTGTATTCTTCCTGATTCTCGGTGATCTTTATGTATTTCCTCCAGATCTGTGCAGTAATCCAGTGTGAGACTTCCTGTAATGAAGACCGCTCACTGCTGATCTCTCGCCTTGTGCAGGGGGACTGGTCTTGTCTCCGCCCACTCCTGTAGTTTTCTGCAGGCAGCCCGTAATGGGTGGAGACTGCCGGACCCCTCCCACAGCTCTGCAATCTATCTCCTTGCACAGGGGGGCTGGTCTTGTCTCCGCCCCCCTCCTGTAGTATTCAGCAGGCAGCCTGTAATGGGTGGAGCCTGCCGGACCCCTCCCACAGCTCTGCAATCTGTCTCCTTGTGCAAAGGACTCCACCCCCTCCTGTAGTTTTCAGCAGGCAGCCTGTAGTGGGTGGAGCCTGCCAGACCCCTCCCATAGGTCTGCTCTATCTCCTTGTGCAAGGGACTGGTCTTATCTCCGCCCCCTCCTGTAGACTTTCTGCAGGAAGCCCATAATGGGTGGAGACTGCTGCACTCCTCCCACAGCTCTGCTCTCTCTCCTTGTGCAGGGGGACTGGTCTTGTCTCCGCCCCCCTCCTGTAGTATTCAGCAGGCAGCCTGTAATGGGTGGAGCCTGCCGAACCCCTCCCACAGCTCTGCACTCTATCTCCTTGTGCAAGGGACTGGTCTTATCTCCGCCCCCTCCTGTAGTTTACTGCAGGCAGTCCATAATGGGTGGAGACTGCCAGGCCCCTCCCACAGTTCTGCTCTCTCTCTTGTGCAGGGGGACTGGTCTTGTCTCCGCCCCCTCCTGCAGTTTTCTGCAGGCAGCCTGTAGTGGGTGGAGCCTGACAGACCCCTCCCACAGCTCTGCTTTCTCTCTCCTTGCACAGAGTGACTAGTCTTGTCTCTGCCCCCCCTCCTGTAGTTTACTGAAGGCAGTCCATAATGGGTGGAGCCTGACAGACCCCTCCCACAGCTCTGTTTTCTCTCTCCTTGCGCAGAGTGACTGGTCTTGTCTCCGCCCCCTCCTGTCGTTTTCTGGGGTGGAGCCTGCTGGACCCCTCCCACTGCACTGCTCTCTGCGCAGGCTGTGTACAGCTTAGCGGTTTGCACACAGAGCGGGTTTATATCCTTTGTGAGCTGTAGGAGCGCCAGTATTGGAAGACAAAAACATCCAAAACAGATCCTTTTAGATCTTCCTTCATCCATTAATTATTAAATGTATTTTGCAAATGCATTCGAGTTGTTATCTGCTTTTTGAAGTATCTGTACAGCAAAGCTCAGCCTTGGAGAAGGAGAAGCAGCACAAGGAGCCAATCGGGTGTGCTACAGCGCAGCAAGCATGCTGATAGGTGGAGAGAGCAGAGTGTCAGAGATATGAACTTATTGCTCTTCTGCTTGTGTCCAGTCACAGGGTGGAGATGAACATGAGACCCGTAAGTGAAAGTGAAACTGCAGCAGAGAAATATCAGGTCTCCTCCCATACTAGACAGGACTTGCGGTTTGTGGCAGGGCTGTGTAAATCTCAGGATTGGATGGACAGACAGACAAATCCTTTTGGCATTCGTTTTTTATTGGCACTCAATGCGGTGCGGTTTTGCTGCAAGTCGTTCGATGATTTGCGCTGCAATTGCAGCAAAACTGCATTATGTGAAGCCCGTTGCCCAAAGGAGGCTCCCACATCAGAGTACCCCTTACATCAGGTATCCCCATCAGGTGCCCCCTTGTTGTATGACCAGCTTAACAGTGATCAGATCTGTCCGGCATCCCAAGGTGAGCAGCTGAAGCAGAGCGGAGTGTATTCTGCTTTCACTCTATAAGGGTTATGGGGAGATGACGTCACCGCTGTCATTGTCCTTGGGTGACTTTTGAGTTCTAGAATGGCACATACAGGGGATGGCAATGGGCAGAGCCAAGGCTGCAGATAACAACAATTAGTATGGACATTGTTCTCCTCTTAGTCATTTCATTCTGATTTGTCTGCCAGGAATCCGATCGAACTCACATCTCTCCAACACAAACCAGTTTTACCCGAAGCAAACATCCATGTGAGATCAGTCATTGGGGTGTCTGCTGCTTGAAGCTGAACTCGGGGGAAAGGTTAACTACAAAGATGAAACTCATATTTGAAAGCTGTTTTCACCGCCAAAGGATTTGTCTGTCTGTCCATCCAGTCCCAAGATTTACACAGCCCTGCCGCAAAGTACAGCCCTGTGTATCAGGGAAGGAAATCTGATCTTTCTCTGCTGCAGTTTCACTTTTACTTACAGGCAGTGACAGCCGTTGCTCCATTTTTGCGGGAGGGAGGGGGGGGGGCGGCAAACAAACCCCGGCTTCTCCTACCTGGCCAATCCGGTCGCTTCTCCTCCCGGCCAATTCAGTCTTAAGACCATTCCTGATTGGCCGGGTGGAGAAGCAGGAAGACAATAGTGAATGTTGATTCACTAATGTCACACAAGTGGGTGGGCTCGGGGCACAGTGCTCTGCGCCCCAAGCCCAACTTTTTTTAAGCCAATTATAGCCACAGGCTCTTATCATGTGCTTCTAAAAAAAAAAAAACTGATAGAAATCCATGCGTCCGGCGCCCTCCATGTAGATTAGGTGCCAGACGCATGGAAATTAGGGGGGCTCCTTGTGGAGCGGCTGCCGCTGCTTATGGGTCTCCTGTCTTTCTCCACACTGTGACTGGACCGTGAATGGAGAAGCAGAAGATCGATGAGTTCATGTCCCTGACGCTCTGCTCTCTCCTCCTATCAGCATACTTACAACACATGATTGGCTCCTTGTGCTGCTTCTCCTTTTCCAAGGCTGAGCTTTGCTGTACAGGTGCTGCAAAAATCAGATGCCAACTCAAATGCATTTAAAAGAGATGTAAGGGATTTGTTTTTAATCATACTTACCTAGGTGGATGCAGCATCGGCCCCCTGCCGGCCCGAAGGCTGAAAACGAAGCGATCAAACAATAGTCAATAGACGTCCTCCCGTGCATGAGATCCCTGCGTGTCCCCTGCGCGTCCCCTGCGTGTCCCCTGTGCGTCCCCTGTGCATCCCCTGTGCGTCCCCTGCGTGTCCCCTGTGCGCCCCCTGTGCATCCCCTGTGCATCCCCTGTGCATCCCCTGTGCGTGCGGCGCGCTCTGTGTTTACCAAGTGAATGAGCCAATGACAGTTGATTATGTGATGTAAACAAAAAAACGGTAATCACCTTTTTTTCTGCTCGTGCTGACAGTGTAAACAAAAAAAAAATGCCAATCACCGGCCTGTGTCAGAGAGACAGTGGTCCCGAAGAGGGTGAGACATCACCCAAGTATCTGTGCCCACCAGTGCTGCCTGCCAGTTCCCACCAGTGCCACCTGCCAGTGCATAGCAATGCCATCAACCAGTGCCCACCAGTGCCACCTGCCAGTGCATATCAATGCCGCCAACCAGTGCCCACCTGTGCCACCTACCAGTACCCATCTGTGTCACATACCAGTGCCCATAAGTGCTGCCAAACAGTGCCCATCAGTGCCTCATCATCAGTGCCACCTATCAGTGCTGCTGCCTATCAGTGTCACCTAGCAGTGCCCATCAGTGCCGCCTATCAATGCCCTTCAGTGCCCATCAGTGCCACCCATCTATGCTACCCATCAGTGCCACCCATTAGTGCCACCTATCAGTGCAGCCTATCAATGCCCTTCAGTGCCCTTCAGTGCCACCCATCTATGCCACCCATCAGTGCCACCCATCAGTGCCCACCAGTGCCGCCTCATCTATGCCCACCAGTGCCACCTATCAGTGTCTATCAGTGCCGCCTTATCAGCGCACATCAATGAAGGAGAAAAATGTTTGCAAACTTTTACAACAAACTATAAAACTGTTTTGTTTTTTTTTTCCCAAAATTTTCGGTAATTTTTCATTTTTTTGAGAAAAAAAATAAAAAACCCAGCAGTGATTAAATATCACCAAAACTACGCTCTATTTATGTGAAAAAAAATGATAAAAACATGTGTACAGCGTTGCATGACTGCGCAATCGCCATTCAAAGTGCCCGACAGCGCTGAAAGCTGAAAATTGGCCCGGGCAGGAAGGGGGTGAAAGTGCCCGGTAGGCTAATAACGGATAAATGAATACAGATTCTGTGTCTTTTATATTTGCCTGAAGGTGCTGATATAAGGGACCACAAAAGGCTAAACCCCTTCCCCCGCCCACAATGTAAAGGCCCAGGGCAATGGACATGGAGCAGGATTCTGTTTTAGCCTTCTGTGTCCAATGACAAACATTGCTGCTGTTGTGTCGGCTGATTGTTGGTGTTCCAGGTGATCAGTCAGTGACTACACCTATACAAAGGGGCATTATACGGGGCCCGGGGCCCGGCATCTACAATAACATTCCGGTCCGGCAGACACAATGCACAGAGCTCATGCAAATCCTCCTCCATTCATGAAACAAAGAGATACTTATTGTAACTATTGGGACTGGCCTTGCTGAATGTTACATTGTATATCACCCGAGACTCTGACAATGAATACATCTCCACATATTTTCTGTAAATAATACAGAGGCTCCTTTCCAGCTGGAAGACTCCCAATCACTCCATACAGATAACAAGTAACTAATGAATGCAGCTCTGTATTCATGAAATGTATGTATTGTTTTAATGCAAGCAGTGTGACTTTCCCCATCGGAGTCCCCCTTACATAACACCCCCCCCTTACATTGGGGTCCTTATCACAGTCCCCCTCCCCTACATCAGGATCCCTATCAGAGTTCCTCTTACATCAGGATTCCCATTAGAGTCCCCTTTTACATCAGGATCCCCATTAGAGTCCCCCCTTACATCAGAGTCCCCCCTTAAATCAGGGTCCGCTCTTACATCAGGGTCCCCATTAGAGTCCCTCTTACATCAGAATTCCTATCAGAGTTCCTCTTACATCACGATTCCTCTCAGAGTCCCCTTTTACACCAGGATCCCCATTAGAGTCCCTCCTACATCAGGGTCCCCACTGTGTGCTCTGCAAATGATAAATGTACTGCCGACTCTGCGATGAACCAACTATGCTCTGTGATCAGCAAAATGCTCTGCAACTTACTAACAGTGTCATTTTTCAGTTTGTTTGTGCTGATCTGTGAGGCTGTGCTATATACCATGATCTGTGAGGCTGTGCTATATACCATGATCTGTGAGGCTGCGCTATATACCATTATTTATGAGGCTGCGCTATATACCATTATTTATGAGGCTGCGCTATATACCATTATCTGAGAGGCTGTGCTATATACCATGATCTGTGAGGCTGCGCTATATACCATGATCTGTGAGGCTCCGCTATATACCATTATCTGTGAGGCTGCGCTATATACCATGATCTGTGAGGCTGTGCTATATACCATTATTTATGAGGCTGCGCTATATACCATTATCTGTGAGGCTGCGCTATATACCATGATCTGTGAGGCTGTGCTATATACCATTATTTATGAGGCTGAGCTATATACCATGATCTGTGAGGCTGCGCTATATACCATGATCTGTGAGGCTGTGCTATATACCATTATTTATGAGGCTGAGCTATATACCATTATCTGTGAGGCTGCGCTATATACCATGATCTGTGAGGCTGTGCTATATACCATTATTTATGAGGCTGAGCTATATACCATGATCTGTGAGGCTGAGCTATATACCATGATCTGTGAGGCTGCGCTATATACCATTATCTGTGAGGCTGCGCTATATACCATTATCTGTGAGGCTGCGCTATATACCATGATCTGTGAGGCTGCGCTATATACCATGATCTGTGAGGCTGCGCTATATACCATTATTTGTGAGGCTGCGCTATATACCATGATCTGTGAGGCTGCGCTATATACCATTATCTGTGAGGCTGCGCTATATACCATGATCTGTGAGGCTGTGCTATATACCATGATCTGTGAGGCTGTGCTATATACCATTATTTATGAGGCTGCGCTATATACCATGATCTGTGGGGCTGCGCTATATACCATGAAACAAAATGAATACCCCTAAGCGAACTTTATAGGCACTTATGTATTTAAGAGAGATGTATAGAAAAATTGAACTAACCATACTAACTAACTATTTTACTAACTATACTAACGAGGATACACTCGCCGATCTTATTTTTGTGCTATATACCATGATCTGCGAGGCTATGCTATATACCATGATCTGTGAGGCTGTGCTATATACCATGATTGGCAAGGCTGCGCTATATACCCTGATCTATGATGCTGGGGCTATATACTCTGTCCTGTGATGCTGGGGCTATATACTCTGTCCTGTGATGCTGAGCTGTATACTCTGTCCTGTGATGCTGGGGCTATATACTCTGTCCTGTGATGCTGAGCTGTATACTCTGTCCTGTGATGCTGGGGCTATATACTCTGTCCTGTGATGCTGAGCTGTATACTCTGTCCTGTGATGCTGAGGCTATATACTCTGTCCTGTGATGCTGAGCTGTATACTCTGTCCTGTGATGCTGGGACTGTATACTCTGTCCTGTGATGCTGAGCTGTATACTCCTGACACTATGGGTGGAAGCAAGTGGAATATAGGGGACGGAGTGGGTGGATTCTATAAGGGGTAGGGCTTATGAGAAGTGGGAGGGGTCAAAAAGGAAGGGCGGGGTCTGGCGCCCCCCTATCCTAAAACTTCACCAGCTGCCACTGCAACATAAGAAGAATAGCATTTTTGCTTGCACATGATTGGATGATGGAAGTTAGTAGAACTTCTGCTCATTTGCTAAGCTCTGGAGCAACTGCTCTTGCAGAATGCAATTGCACTTTGCCAAGTGCACAGTCTATTTGCCTTTAGTAAATACACCCCTATAACTTTTGCGCAAACCAATCAATTTACACTTATTGGGGTTTTTTTTAATACCAAAAATATGTAGAAGAATACATATTGGCCTAAACTGATGAATACATTTTTTTTTATTTTTATTTTTTTATTTTTGGATATGTATTATAGCAGAAAGTAAAAAAAAAAAAATTATTTTTTTGTCAAAATTTAAAAGTCTTTTTTTGTTTATAGCGCAAAAAATTAAAACCACAGAGGTGATCAAATACCCCCAAAATAAAGCTCTATTTGTGGGGAAAAAAGGAATTTTGTTTGGGTACAGCGTCGCACGACCGCGCAATTGTCAGTTAAAATAATGTAGTGCCGTATTGCAAAAAATGGCCTGGTCATTAAGGGGGTAAATCCTTCCAGGCCTGAAGTGGTTAATGGTCCCCATCAGTGTCCGTCTTACATCAGAAGCCAGACAACCTCTGCTGACCCTAATCCTCAATCAGTGCACATTGAGGACACACAACTGACACTAGTTGGGGGCTGGATAAAATCATGTCTGGAACAGTTATGAAGCTATTAATCAGCACAGCTAAAATCTGCACCATCAAGTGGCCAGCAGGGAGGAACATGATCATCTAAAGGGATGCCGGGGATGTGTTCTTTCACTCAAGCTCATCACTCGGCATCACTCTGCTCTCTGCATCACTGTGCTGTTTCTCCTGTCACTGTCCAGTCACATGCTGTAGTGGGTGGGGCCTTGTCGGGCTATGTGCAGCACAGTGATGATGTCACTGCTACTTTTAGAAGGTAATAGCTGGGTTTTCAAAGGCATTGAAAAAAATGGATTTATATCCTTAGTGGCTACTGGGAAATATATTTAAATCAAAGCCTTTGTGCCTGTAGTTAAGCTGCAAGCCGATCTCCTACTCATAAGCCTCTAAAAAAAACTGTAAAATGTTTTACTTTACAAAAAAAAAAACAAAAAGTGGAGTCCGTCCAATCGCTCACCTAACATCCCCCGGAGACGGATTACAGATCATTACCCCCGGGTGCGGACTTAAAGTGCTTTTTTTTTTTAATAAATATAAAAATGGAAGGATTTAATGGTCTTAGAACTCTTTGCTCAGAGTTCTTCTAAAACCTTTCTATCCGTATTCTGTGAGCGTAAATTCCCCGATTGAAAAGTGTGCATTATGCACGGCGCTCGGTCAGGTATGAGGAGTGCGGCGGAGCGTAACAACGCGGGTTGAACAGGAAAATCGCTCTGTAATATATCTGAGAGGAATTGGTGGCTTTCTTCACAGCTGCGTCACGTATCCTGCGTTGTCTGTGATAGTCGTCACTTCACCTCGCCAACATACAAATTATATCCAATCTCTAGAATTAGTTCCCTTTCATCGCATATACAATATATTTAAATATATACAATGTATCGTACAGGAAGCCAGGGATGGGGGGTCCTGGAACACAGATCTAGATCACCGCTGTTTGCGTTGTGGGGTACGACAAGAGTACAGTTTTGGAGTACTCAGACATTCTCACCCATGCAGGGTTAGGGGTGATAAGGTGATCCGGTATAAAGGTGAAAACCAATTTACAGTTTAGCCAGGATTGTAATGGGGGTAACTCCACTTTCGCGGGAAAAACCCCCAGCAAATAAAAAAATAAATAAATAGTCTAACACGTGGATGTCAAATACAATTTCATCGCAGGCTGCATCAGCAGTATGGTTGCCCTCAAAGGGCTGGTTGTATCAGGATTACACTATGTACAGAGTGCAGGGTTCAGGAGTGCGTTATGTACAGAGTGCAGAGTTCAAGGATGAGCTATATACAGAGTGCAGAGTTCAGGAGTGCGTTACCTACAGAGTGCAAAGTTAGGGGCTGAGCTATATACAGAGTGCAGAGTTTAGGATTACACTATGTACAGAGTGCAGGGTTTCTGGAGTGTTTTATGTTCAGAGTGCAGGGTTTCTGGAGTGTTTTATGTTCAGAGTGCAGGGTTTCCAGAGTGCATTACCTACAGAGTGCAAAGTTAGGGGGTGAGCTATGTGCAGAGTTCAGGATTACACTACGTACAGAGTGCAGGGTTCAGGAGTGCGATATATACAGAGTGCAGAGTTCAAGGATGAGCTATATACAGAGTGCAGGGTTCAGGAGTGCGTTACCTACAGAGTGCAAAGTTAGGGGGTGAGCTATGTACAGAATGCAGAGTTCAGGATTACACTACGTACAGAGTGCAGGGCTCAGGAGTGTGCTATGTACAGAGTGCAGAGTTCAAGAATGAGCTATATACAGAGTGCAGGGTTTCAGGAGTGCGTTACCTACAGAGTACAAAGTTAGGGGGTGAGCTATGTACAGAATGCAGAGTTCAGGATTACACTATGTACAAAGTGCAGGGTGCAGGAGTGCGTTATGTACAGAGTGCAGGGTTCAGGAGTGCATTACCTACAGAGTGCAAGTTAGGGCGTGAGCTATTTACAGAGTGCAGGGTTCAGGATTACACTACGTACAGAGTCAAGGGGTGCCCTATTCATGGAGTGTGAGGATGCAGGAGGATACAGAGTGCAGGGTTCAGGAGTGCGTAACCTACAGAGTGCAAATTTCAGGGGTGAGCTATGTACAGAGTGCAGAGTTCAGGATTACACTACATACAGAGTGCAGAGTTCAGGATTACACTACGTACGGAGTCCAGGGGTGCCCTTATTTACGGAGTGTGAGGATGCAGGAGGAAACAGAGTGCAGGGTTCAGGAGTGCGTTTCCTACAGAGTGCAAATTTCAGGGGTGAGCTATGTACAGAGTGCAGGGTTCAGGATTACACTACATACAGAGTGCAGAGTTCAGGATTACACTACATACAGAGTGCAGGGTTCAGGATTACACTACATACAGAGTGCAGAGTTCAGGATTACACTATGTACAAAGTGCAGGGTGCAGGAGTGCGTTATGTACAGAGTGCAGGGTTCAGGAGTGCATTACCTACAGAGTGCAAGTTAGGGCGTGAGCTATTTACAGAGTGCAGGGTTCAGGATTACACTACGTACAGAGTCAAGGGGTGCCCTATTCATGGAGTGTGAGGATGCAGGAGGATACAGAGTGCAGGGTTCAGGAGTGCGTAACCTACAGAGTGCAAATTTCAGGGGTGAGCTATGTACAGAGTGCAGAGTTCAGGATTACACTACATACAGAGTGCAGAGTTCAGGATTACACTACGTACGGAGTCCAGGGGTGCCCTTATTTACGGAGTGTGAGGATGCAGGAGGAAACAGAGTGCAGGGTTCAGGAGTGCGTTTCTTACAGAGTGCAAATTTCAGGGGTGAGCTATGTACAGAGTGCAGGGTTCAGGATTACACTACATACAGAGTGCAGAGTTCAGGATTACACTACGTACAGAGTGCAGGGTTCAGGATTACACTACATACAGAGTGCAGAGTTCAGGATTACACTACATACAGAGTCCACACTCTATTCACGGAGTGTGAGGATGCGGGAGGATACAGAGTGCAGGGTTCAGGAGTGCGTTACCTACAGAGTGCAAATGGGACATTTGTTTCAGCGACAACTAAGAGGGCATCTATCTCACTTTGGAGTCTCATATTCACTTCCTCTTATGCCTGCAAGAAGTGAAGGGAAATTTCCCCAACGCAGATGACAAATGTTTTAACATTTTCTTACTCCATTCAAAATTCAAAGAAGGTCTTGGCTTTAGATATGCTTTACCTGGGGGGCTGCCATGTGCCTAGGGAAGTGTGATCTGTTTTTAAGTTTATTTTATACAAAGTTTGCAAAATGACACAATTTATTTTTTTTTTTTTCTTGCAGCGGTTTTGAAAGGTGAAAAGGGTGCTGGGGCAGAGTGAAGACCACCATGCCTCGTAGGAGTAGTGCCGATTTCCGGGCTCTCCCGGAGTACCAGAAGAACCACATCAAGAGGATCCTGGAACTGGGCACTGTGATGACCGTATTTAACTACAAGAAGTCTCAGTCGGAGCGGAGGACCATCCAGGTCATAATGGAGACCTTCCAGGTGGCGTGGAGTAAGACTGCAGACAAAATCGAAGGATTCTGTAAGTACTATTTTGCTTCTATAGCAAAACTGGATACAATATGAACAAAAAATAAAATGCCTGTAAATTGTATGTAAACCCCCCCCCCAAAAAAAAAACAAAGTTGGGTAGCTTACCCTCCATTGATTGCATTCATTTTGTTTATTTCTTTTCATCCTGAATTCCTAACAGTAAAGGACTTCCAGGTCCACAGTGACAACGCTCACAGTCTGTGCCTCTGCAGGAGCAGCGTTGTCCCCCCAGGACTGTGGTCTTCAACATTTCTACGCAAAGGGCCAAATGACTGTCCTTCCATTTTTAGGGGGGCCAGACAAAGGCCAGTTGAAGTAGAAAATTTCCCCGGAATCTGGGGGAGTAACAGAATTACATAGTGCCTGTGGTCAGTAGATCAGTAGAAGGAGGAATAGTGTTGGTCATTGGTGTCTGTAGGAGGAATAGTGCCCCATCGCTGGTGTCAGTGGAAGGAATAGTGCCCCATCGTTGGTGTCAGTGGAAGGAATAGTGCCCCATCATTGGTGTCAGTGGAAGGAATAGTACCCAATATTGTCATCAGTGGGAGCAATAGTATTCTATTATAGTGACCTTGGTGTCAATGTGAGAAATGGTGCCCCACTGTGCCCTATAGTCGGTGTTATGCCGCGTACACACGACCGGTTTTGCGGTCGGAATAAACTCTGAAGGTTTCTCTGACGGAATTTAGACGGAATACCGTTCAAGCGGTCTTGCCTACACACGGTCAACCCAAAGTCCCACCAAAGTCCGACCGTCCAGAACGCGGTGACGTACAACATGTACGACGGGACTAGAAAAAGGAAGTTCAATAGCCAGTAGCCAATAGCTTCCGTCTCGTACATGCTTCAGAGCATGCGTCGTTTTTGGTCAGTCGGAACAGCATACAGACGAGCGGTTTTGCCAATAGGAATTGGTTCCGTCGGAAATTTTTAGAACATGTTCCATTTCTAGGTCCGTCAGAATTTTCGTAAAAAAAGTCAGATGAGGTATACACACGATTGGAATAGTCGATGAAAAGCTTCCATCTGACTTTTTCTGTCAGACATTCTGCTTGTGTGTACGGCTTTAGTTGAAGGAATTGTACCCCATCATTGGAGGAATAGTGCCCCATTATGTGTGTCAGTGGAAAGAATAGTGCCTCATCATTGGTATCAGTGGGAGGAATAGTGCCCCATTATGTGTGTCAGTGGAAAGAATAGTGCCTCATCATTGGTATCAGTGGGAGGAATAGTGCCCCATCATTGGTGTCAGTGGAAAGAATGGTGCTTTTTTTATTTGTGTCAGTGGGAGGAATAGTGCCCCATCGATGGTGTCAGTGGAAGGAATAGTGCCCTATCATTGATGTCAGTGAGAGGAATACTACCCCATTGTTGGTGTCAGTGGAAGGAATAGTGCCCCATCATTGGTGTCAGTGGGAGGAATAGTGCCCCATCATTGGTATCAGTGGGAGGAATAGTGCCCCATCATTGGTATCAGTGGGAAAAAATAGTGCCCTATCATTGGTGTCAGTGGAAAGAATAGTGCCCCATCATTGGTATTGGTGGAAGGAATAGTGTCTCATTATTGGTGTCAGTGGGAGGAATAGTGCCCCATCGATGGTGTCAGTGGAAAGACTAGTGCCCTATCATTGATGTCAGTGAGAGGAATACTGCTCCATTGTTGGTGTCAGTGGAAAGAATAGTGCCCCATCATTGGAGTCAGTGGAAGGACTAGTGCCTCATTGTTGGCATCAATGGAAAGAATAGTGCTCCGTCATTGGTGTCAGTGGGAGGAATAGTGTCCCCTTTATTGGAGTCAGTGGAAGGAATGGTGCCTCATTGTTGGTATTAGTGGAAGGAATAGTGCTCCATCATTGGTGTCAGTGGGAGGAATGCCCCAGCATTAGTATTAGTGCAAGGAATAGTGCTTCATTATTGGTGTCAGTGGAAGGAATGGTGCTTTTTCATTGGTGTCAGTGGGAGAAATAATGCCTCATTATTGATGTCAGTGGAGGAATAATGCCCCCTCATTAGTGTCAGTGGGAGGAATAGTGCCCCGTCATTGGTATCAGTGGAAAGAGTAGTGAACCCTCATTGGTGTCATTGGGAAGAATAGTGACCCTTCATTGGTATTAATGGGAAGAATAGTGACCCATCATTGGTATTAATGGGAGGAATAGTGACCCATCATTGGTATTAATGGGAAGAATAGTGACCCATCATTGGTATTAATGGGAAGAATAGTGACCCATCATTGGTATTAATGGGAAGAATAGTGACCCATCATTGGTATTAATGGGAAGAATAGTGACCCATCATTGGTATTAATGGGAGGAATAGTGACCCTTCATTGGTATTAATGGGAAGAATAGTTACCCATCATTGGTATTAATGGGAGGAATAGTGACCCATCATTGGTATTATTGGGAAGAATAGTGACCCATCATTGGTATTATTGGGAAGAATAGTGACCCATCATTGGTAGTAATGGGAAGAATAGTGACCCATCATTGGTATTAATGGGAAGAATAGTGACCCATCATTGGTATTAATGTTAGGAATAGTGCCTCATCCTTGGTGTCAGCGTCCCTAAGGACTGGATAAAGGCGAGCAATGGGCCACATTCAGCCATCAAGTCCATGATGATAATATTGAATGCTCTCACGAAAAAAAACAAATTCAGAATTTCCATACAAGTGTTGGAATTTTAGACGTCTGGTGTGTGGCCAGCCTGTCTGATGAAGCCCCGTGTATGTAGAAGGTATTTTTAAGAAGAAGGTTCGGAGTGACCCTTAACTCCCTCCTCCTCTCGCATCACTTTAAGCGACTTTAACTGACTGTTGTGTAAAATAAACCTCCTGCATAAAAAGTATTCAAGAGATAAATATTGTATTTACCATCAGACAGAGGGAACGATTTCACTTGATCCAAGAAAAAAAAAAACAAAGAATATAAAAAAAAAAGGAGGCCTCCTTCCAACCACGGTCACAAATCACTTTCAGGAGCCGGCCACTCTGTACAATTCACAGCAAGAATACAATTTCACCGCCGAGCAAGAGGTCAGCGCTTTAAATTGCTTTTCCCTATCTCACATGAAAGAACGAAACATTTTCATTTATTGACGAGATGATGGCTGAGCTGAGACAAGTTACTTAAATCCAATGACCCCTGACTCCGAGTCCAAAAAGATCGAGTTGTCTTCGTTTATAAGGATTAGAATGGATGCTGTTTCTCTATTTCCTTACCGCCGATTTTCTCTTAAAGGAGAAGGAGCGGTCCAAAGATAATCGTTTCTGTGTTTTTTTTACGACGACGGTGCTGGTTACATCTCTATGGGGCAAGTTCACGAGAAATGGTGACCTCGGGCCATCTGCAGGCATTGACCTTCATGTGTCTTTATTGGTGGGAGTTTTTATAGTTTACGGTGGTGGGAAAAGATAACAAATAGGTTAAAGCCTAACTCTAGTTAAGTTTTTTTGTTTCATTTTGGGTTATGTTACAGTGCCCCCCCCCCCAACAGATAAAGTGGGATTATCTGAGTCCAAATGGTAGCTGGACTTCACCAGAGCTCCTGATGGTGGACAAAGGCCAGTGGTCCCGGTTTTCTTAGCTGACACCGGGTCATGGCCCTCAGGATTGCCTCACCAAGGGGGTGGCTGAAACGGGATGAAGATCAGGGGTGTTCTGGTCCAATCAGGACTCGAGGCAGGCAAGGGAGTAGTCAGGTCCAGGCAGGGGTACAGGCAAGTAGCATGCAAAGGAGCAGTCAGTTTCAGATGGGTCGACGCAGGCAGCAGAGGAGGGAGTAGTCAGGTCTAGGCAGGGGTCCAGGCAGGTGGCAGGCAAGGGATTATTCAGGTTCAGGCAGGGGTAGAGTCAGGCGACAAGCGAAGGAGTAGTCAGGTCCAGGCAGAAGTTGAGGAAGACAGTAAGTGAGGGATTGGTCAGGCCCATGCAGGGGTTGCAGTAGGCACAGGAGTAGCCAGATCCAGACAGTGATCGAGGCAGGCAGCAAGTGAGGGATTGGTCAGGTCCATTTAGAGGTTACAGCAGGAAAGGGAGTAGCCAGGTTCAGGCAGGGATCGAGGCATGTGGCAGGTGAGGGATAAGTCAGGTCCAGGCAGGTGTCCCGAAAGGCAGCAAGTGAGGTATTAGTCAGGTCCATGCAGGATTGTGGCAGGCAAGGGAGTAGCCAGGTTCAGGCAGGGGTCAAGGCAGGCAGCAAGTGAGGGATTAATCAGGTTCATGAAGGGGTTGCGGCAGGCACAGGAGTAGTCAGGTCCAGGCAGTGGTCAAGGCAAGCAGCCAGGGAGGGATTAGTCAGGTCCATGCAGGGGTCGAGGCAGGTGGGAGGCAAGAGAGTATTTGGTGGAATCCCTGCACTGAGTTCCCAGATCTGCACCAGTGGTGGTTGGTGCTCAAAATTTTTGGGGGGGCGCAAACAACCTGAAAAATTCTGGGAAAAAAACCCCCATCAATTGCAGCCTCACTGTGCCCATCAAACGCTGCCACTGTATCAAACGTAGCCACTGTGCCCATCAAATGCAGCCACTGTGCCCATCAAATGCAGCCACTGTGTCCATTAAATGCTGCCACTGTGCCCCAAATGTTACCACTGTGCCCCAAGTGCTGCCACTGTGCCCCAAGTGCCGCCACTGTGCCCCCCGCCGTCTGCCCGGCACTTAACTTGTCTCAGGTGGGCAGCGGGTGATGGCGGCAGGCGGTGTCCGGTGTCCTCCATTTCTTCCCCGACCCGATGTCTTCTTCCACCCGCTCCTCTCGTCCTCTGCTATGATTGGCGTCCAATCACAGCGCCTGTCAATTCAGCCAATCAGGTGACAGGTAACACAAACCCAGCAACCTGATTGGCTGAGAGGCGGTTCAGTGTTAGCAAAGCGAATTCCTTCACTTTGCTAACATACAGCTGAGTGAGAAGCGAACGCACAGCGGTGCGCCCGCTTCGCACATTTTTTGGGCACCTATTAAAGCCTATGGCTCTAAGCAGGTGCTTTCAAAAAACACCCCCGTCGGTGTAATTTAGATGCCCAGCTCCCAAAAATGGGCCGGGCACCTGAATAGGGGGTGTCAGCAGCATGCAATGCATGAATCTATCTATGGTGATTAGAGCGGTGCAGGAGAGGGGGGGGGAGGGGGCGGCACTCCTGCGCACCGCCACTGATCTGCACACCTGCTGTGCCCATTACGAGAGACTTCGACCATCCCTGCTGGACTTTCATTTTTGTATTATGAAGAATGTAACAGAGTTGGGTGGGGAAACCCAAAAGTCCCAGGTGGCCAGGAGTCGGGGATTTCTTCAGGGAGATCCCGCTCTTGGAGTATCCATATAGGAGGCCAGGGCCTGACTCAGCACAACAGGCTCTACTTATAATAAAAATGTCACTTTTAGAGTTGCCAATCCTTTAATATATTGCTAGGCATTACTGTCTTAATGTCCGGTATCCTTTATATGTTGTTAAGAAAATGAGGCCATGGGGACATCTTTTAACGATCCTCCATGCTGTCCACTTGGATCAGCCTTTCTAAATCTATACACCAAAACAGCCACATTGATCTAATGTTACTGGGTGAGAGATTGTGGGATGATCGTTGGGGTGTGTCTTTGTAAGTCCCTTCATTACATTGTCTAAGAACCCGTGTATCCAAAAATAAAAAGCAGACATTGGTCTTTTCACTGGAAACCTTGTTGCTGCATTTTGGGTTTTCCCCCAGAGTTTTTATTATTGCTTCTACTTTCTAGAAGAAATAACCATGAAAAGAAATTAAAAGTGAAAGCATTAAGTGCAATTCTCTCATGATGGGGGCATGGGTGGGGGGCTTGATGTGTTGGATTTATGCCCTGCCCTTTTAGGCCTCATGAACACAGACGTACTTAGGCATAAAATATGCCTTGTGTGAAAGTTGTCTTGTTTTCCCGTGGCTGGGAAGCCATAGGTGGAGTGGGCAGGCTGCCATAGAAGTGAATGGCTGCGCACCTCTGTGCTTGTGTTAGTGTCGCTGTCAGATGTCAGGCTCGAAGACCAGTAACTATAGCAGTAAAGAGGCTTCAACTGACCAGCTGGATAAGTATACAAGCAGGTCACCCTGGAGGATGACATGGGTTCACCTGAGGTGCAGGGTCTAAGCACTAAGTGGTGTTCGCCAGAGCAGTTCTCAGAATCACCCCACCAGGAGGTGAGCAAGCCAGGGTTCAGTAGCAGATATAGCAGAAGTAGAAACATAGTCAGTAAACAAGCTAAGGTTGTTAACAAGTGGTTGCAGGTTGGGATCAAGCGGAAGTGTAGTTGAGGAACAAGCCAAAGGTCGGTAAAAAGTGGTTGCAGGTTGGGATCAAGCGGAAGTGTAGTTGAGGAACAAGCCAAAGGTCGGTAACAAGTGGTTGCACGTTGAGATCAAGCAGAAGTGTAGTTGAGGAACAAACCAAAGGTCAGTAACAAGTGGTTGCAGGTTAAGGTCATGTGGAAGTGTAGTCAAGGAACAAGCCAAAGGTCAGTAACAAATGGTTGCAGGTAGGGATCAAGTGGAAGCGTAGTTGAGGAACAAGCCAAAGGTTGATAAGAAGTGGTTGCAGTTTGGAATCAAGTGGAAGCGTAGTTGAGGAACAAGCCAAAGGTCAGTAACAAGTGGTAGCGAGCGGTAGCAAAGATACGAATGGCAACAGGAGTGACAAGAGTGACTGGGAGGAGCAAAGATTTCAAGGTTCACCATAAATAAGGTTCAAGACAAGATTGTCCAAAGAATTGTCTAGAGAGCTGTCCAGCATCTCAGGTGGCTCAGCAAGAAGAGATATTGCCAGGCACAACAGAGGTTGCAGGTCCAGATCTGGGTCCTGACACAACACTACTGTGCATCAGTGTTTACCCATACATGTGCATACAATGCATTTTACCGAATGCAGAAGTGGGAAATTAGACACACATACATACATGTGCTGGTAAAGCAAACGAATTAAAGGGGCATACAGCCATTCATTTCTATGACCGGCTGTACATCCCATCTGTGGCCCCCCAGTCAAGGAAAACTAGGCCTATCTAACGGCTAACTATTGAGGCCTTAAAGCATTCTCCTCTTTTGTGTGCATGGTACAAAACTGGGAGGTTAGGCCATGAAAGAGTAAAACCTGCCAAACATGGCTCCAATCAGAATCAATCAGCCAAAAGTTGAACTGTGGTGCCTCTATCAACACCACCCGGCTCAACCAACTTTGAATGAAATATTGAGGCAGGGGAGGGAGCAGTTAGGTAGAGGCAAGTGGCAGGCGAGGGCTTAGACAGGTCCAGGCAGGAGTCGAGGCAGGCTAAGGGTAAGGAGCACTCTGGTTCAGTCGGGTAGAAGCAAGCGAGGGATTAGTCAGGTCCAGACAGGGGTCAAGGCAGGTGACAGGGGAGGGGTAAATCAGGTTCGGATGCGTCAATACAGGCGGCAGGTGAGGGAATAATCAGGTTCAGGGAAGGCAGCAGTCATTCCAGGCAGGCGTCGAGGCAGGTGCAGGGAAGGGAGCACTCTTGTTCAGTCGGGTAGAGGCAAGTGAGGGATTAGTCAGCTCCAGACAGGGGTCAAGGCAGGCAGCAGGGGAGGGATAAATCAGGTTCAGACATGTTGAGATAGGCAGCAGGCAAGGGATTAGTCAGCTTCAGGGCAGGAGGCAGGGGAGGTAGCAGTCAGTCCAGGCATGAGTCGAGGCAGGCGCAGGGGAAGGTGCACTTTGGTTCAGTCGGGTAGAAGCAGGCGAGGGATTAGTCAGGTCCAGGCAGGGGTCAAGGCAGGTGACAGGGGGCAGATAAATTAGGTTCAGATGCGTTGAGATAGGCGGCAGGTGAAGGATAAGTCAGGTTCAGTCAGTATATGCAGTACTGGAGGCAGGTTTCAGTGAAGATAGTAGCCAGTCCAGGCAGCAGTTAAGGCAGGCGGCAGGAGAGGTAGCAGTCAGTCCAGGCAGGAGTTGAAGCAGGTGGCAGGGGAGGTGGCAGTCTGTCTAGGCAGGAGTCAAGGCAGGCGCAGGGGGAGGGAGCACTCTTGTTCAGTTGGGTAGAGGCAAGTGAGAGTTTAGTCGGGTCCAGGCAGAGGTCAATGCAGGCAGCAGGGGAGGGATAAATCAAGTTCAGACAGGTCAAGGCAGGCAGCAGGGGAGGGATAAATCAGGTTCAGACATGTTGAGATAGGCAGCAGGCAAGGGATTAGTCAGCTTCAGGGCAGGCGGCAGGGGAGGTAGCAGTCAGTCCAGGCATGAGTTAAGGCAGGCGCAGGGGAAAGAGCATTTTGGTTCAGTCTGGTAGAAGCAGATGAGGGATTAGTCAGCTTCAGGGCAGGGGTCAAGGCAGGCAGACGTGTTGAGATAGGTGGCAGGTAAGGCATAAGTCAGGTCCAGGGAAGGTGGCGGGGGAGGTAGCAGTCAGTCCATGCAATACAGGAGGCAGGTGGCAGGGAAGATAGTAGTCAGTCCAGGCAGCAGCTGAGGCAGGCGGCAGGAGAGGTGGCAGTCTGTCTAGGCAGGAGTCAAGGCAGGCGCAGGGGAGGGAGCACTCTTGTTCAGTTGGGTAGAGGCAAGTGAGAAATTAATCAGGTCCAGGCAGGGGTCAATGCAGGCAGCAGGGGAGGGATAAATCGGGTTCAGACAGGTCAAGGCAGGCAGCAGGCTAGGGATTAGTCAGGTCCAGGCAGGGGCAGCATTAGGCGAGGGAGTAGTCATGTCCAGGCAGTGCAGCATTAGGCGAGGGAGTAGTCAGGTCCAGGCTGGGATAGCAGCAGGCTAGGGATTAGTCAGGTCCAGGCAGGGATAGCAGCATTAGGCGAGGGAGTAGTCATGTCCAGGCAGGGGCAGCATTAGGCGAGGGAGTAGTCATGTCCAGGCAGGGGCAGCATTAGGCGAGGGAGTAGTCAGGTCCAGGCAGGGATAGCAGCAGGCTAGGGATTAGTCAGGTCCAGGCAGGGGCAGCATTAGGCGAGGGAGTAGTCATGTCCAGGCAGGGGCAGCATTAGGCGAGGGAGTAGTCAGGTCCAGGCAGGGATAGCAGCAGGCTAGGGATTAGTCAGGTCCAGGCAGGGGCAGCATTAGGCGAGGGAGTAGTCAGGTCCAGGCAGGGATAGCAGCAGGCTAGGGATTAGTCAGGTCCAGGCAGGGGCAGCATTAGGCGAGGGAGTAGTCATGTCCAGGCAGGGGCAGCATTAGGCGAGGGATTAGTCAGGTCCAGGCAGGGGCAGCATTAGGCGAGGGATTAGTCAGGTCCAGGCAGGGGCAGCAGCAGGCTAGGGATTAGTCAGGTCCAGGCAGGGGCAGCATTAGGCGAGGGATTAGTCAGGTCCAGGCAGGGGCAGCAGCAGGCTAGGGATTAGTCAGGTCCAGGCAGGGGCAGCATTAGGCGAGGGAGTAGTCAGGTCCAGGCAGGGGCAGCATTAGGCGAGGGAGTAGTCAGGTCCAGGCAGGGATAGCAGCAGGCAGCAGGCGAGGGAGTAGTCAGGTCCAGGCAGGGAGCCATGTGGAAAAATCTTGGTTGAACAGCATCTTCTACCAATCAGATGCAGTCACTGGTTGGATATTCAGACACCCGCAGGTGATGGCTGTGTGCATACAATAACCAGCTATGCACATTCTTCCATCCGGGGCTTTGTCAACCATAATAAAATGGGGCAGTTACCCTGTCCTCCACCAGGTTACAACATTTTTAGATTCTAGGGGCATAGTTGTTACAACATAGACAGAGACTGGGAGGAAGGACCCCTTTGTACCGGTGCAGCAGAACCCTTCTTCTAAAACTGAGGGACCCTTCCTATCAGTCTATGGCTATATTGTACCCATTCCTCATGAAGACGGAATTAAGAGGAACTTTGACAATGACATTAAGGAGTCAGTTTAACACTTTCAAGTATTTATTACCTTTCACAGAGATCACAATACACTCCTCGACAAAACCTTCATCTGATTTTCTTTTCAAAATGACGGCGCCATCTTTGTTCAGGCTTCATCCAGGGTCAGCATTTATTTCCTGGACTGAGATGCCAGATCAGAGAGGACACAATCCTATAAATTCTGGTGGCTGTGTTCTTGGACTTACAGATCCCACATCTCTCCATAAAGAGGACCTGTCATGTCCTATTCCTATTACAAGGTATGTTTACTATCCTTGTAATAGGAATAAAAGTGATTAAAAAAATAAAGCGAAAGTGTAAAAAATAAAAAAATAAAATAAACAATAATAAAAAAAAAAAAAATTAAAGCGCCCCCATCCCTCTGTGCTCGCACGCAGAAGCGAGCGCATAGGTACGTTGCGCCCACATAAGTAGACGGCATTCAAACCACTCATGTGAGGTATCGCCACAAACGTCAGAGCGAGAGCGATACTTCTAGAGCAAGATCTTCTCTGTACTCTAAACTGGTAACCTGTAAACATTTTTAATGCATCGCCTATGGAGATTTTTAAGTACCAAAGTTTGGCGCCATTCCACGAGTGTAATACAATTGTAAAGCGTGACGTGTTAGGTATCTATTTACTCGGCGTAACATCATCTTTCACATTATACAAAAAATTGGGCTAACTTTTTTTTTTTAAATTCATGAAACCCCCCCAAAAAAACGCGTCTGAAAAATTTCTGCACAAATACCATGTGACATAAAAAGTTGCAATGATCACCATTTTATTCCCTAGGGTCTCTGATAAAAAAAATATATATATAATGTTTGGGGGTTCTGAGTAATTTTCTAGCAAAGAATTATGATTTTTATATGTAAGAGAGGAGTGCCAGAATTGGCCTGGTATGGAAGTGGTTTTAATAACATCCAATCACAGTATGGCTTGTGTTGCAATTGAATACGCTGGATCATTATTTATTTATTTTTTTGCTATTAATTTTTCCCATGAATGTGGAGTCACCCTTTAAGTCTGCACGCTGTACGACACAGAAGCCAAGCAGGTCAGGCCCCGGTATCAGTGAGATCACATTAGTCATTTTATTATATATTATTTATTATATATATATTTATATTTTATTGTCTTCATGACTCGGGTGTAAGGTTCACCTTCAGGTATCTCTGGAAAGCGCCGGTGAGAAGACTCTGTTATAATATCAGATGCAAATCTTTTCTCCCTTTAGCCGTCCCGTTTAATTATTAACTCGGCAATTGGATGTTTATAGTTCATCGCTATGGGAGATCTGCAGTTTCTAATGCGTTCAGCAATGTGAATAAACCGCAGACATTCCTTTCATTACCTGAAGATCCCCGTAGGGCAGAGATAGGCAACTCTATAGAGGTGGAAATCCACCGGACCAACACGGGAGAAGTCAAAGATCTCCGGGCACTATGTCACCTCCTCACACCCGATATAAACCTCTAATTGCCGTACTACCGTATCACAATCTCATGTAACCATGGGTTTAAATCAGGTGGTGAAGGCGGCAACATATCGCCTCCTCACCACCCGTCAAACATACTCGGATTGCTTCTCAGAGGAGTAGCAGGACCTGCTGGACTTGTGAATGAGCCGTTGGTTGCATTTGGCAGGGACGGGGGCGACTTGTCAGGCGACCTAGCCGCCTGACAAGTCGCCTCCCGTTCTGTACAATGGAACCGTTCTAATCGGAGCGACGCAAGTCGCTCCGACTTAGAAGAAAGGTTCCTGTACTACTTTATGGGCGACTTGCATAGACTTCTATACAGAAGTCGTCTTGCAAGTCGCCCCGGCAGTCGTGTGCAGGTCGCCTCGGTGAGGCGACCTGCAAGTCGTGCCGCCTCTGGTGTGAACCGAGGCTTAGGGCTCATTCACACATAAAGTTGGGGGAGGGGGTTGCAGTTTTACCTCCCCCAATCCCCACCCCCATTTAGCAAGGTGTACACATGCTGCAGCTGGAATTAACCTCTTCCCTACCGGACACTCCCCCCCCCCCCCCCCCCGCCAATGTTCAGCTTTCAGTGCTGTCACACTTTGCACAGCCTTACAACACTGTGCCCATATAACATTTTTTATCACACAAATAGAGCTTTCTTTGGTGGTTTTCTTTTATCTTTTGCTAATTAAACGAAAAAAGGACAAATATTAAAAAAAAAAAATGTTTTCATAGTTTTGTTATAAAATTTTGTAAACGTAATTTTTCTCCTTCACTGATGGGCACTGATGAGACTGCACTGATGGGCACTGATAGGCTGCACTGATGGGCACTGATAGGCTGCACTGATGGGCACTGATAGGTGGCACTGATGAGCACTGATAGGCTGCACTGATGGGCACTGATAGGCGGCACTGATGAGGCGACACTGATGGGCACTAATAGGCTGCATTGATGGGCACTGATAGGCAGCACTGATGGGCACTGATAGGCTGCACTGATGGGGCGACACTGATGGGCACTAATAGGCTGCATTGATGGGCACTGATAGGCAGCACTGATGGTGCGACACTGATGAGCACTAATAGGCTGCATTGATGGGCACTGATAGGCTGCAATGATGAGGCGGCCCTGATGGGCACTGATGAGGCGACACTGATGGGCACTAATAGGTGGCACTGATGGGCACTGATAGGCTGCACTGATGAGGCGACACTGATGGGCTCTGGTGAGGTGGCACTGATGGGCACTGATAGGCTGCATTGATGGGGCGGCACTGATGAGGCGACAATAATGGGCACTGATAGGCTGCATTGATGGGCATTGATAGGCTGCACTGATGAGGCGACCCTGATGTGCACTGATGAGGCGACACTGATAGGTGGCACTGATGGGCATTAATAGGTGGCACTGATGGGCACTTCTATTATATCCTGCAGGTGCGGTGCACTTTCTGCAGTGTGGGTAAGCCGCAGCACATCACTGTGAAAGCAGCCCTATACTATTATGCCCGGTGTATTGCTTCACAATGTCCTGAAGATCTCTTCTGTCCTGCTGCTGGCACCACATTGGAGACCGCTGGCCAAGATAAGAGGTGGAGTGCAGTTGGTATCACCTATTTCTTAATGGCACTCAAAATGTGGGTAGCGGTTGTGCATTTTTCCACCCCAGAAAATGCTCGAACAATGCTTGTCGCAAAATGCACTTGGCTTGATGCACATTTTTGGAGCAGAAGGAGGCCCAATCGAATGATGCGCAAAAAAAAAAAAAAAAAAAAAAAAGCGAGGCTGCAGCATTGCTCAGGTGTGAACGAGTTTAAAGTGGTACTAAACACACACATATATAATTTCCATTCTCCCTTCTATTTCTCTATGTGGATGACGGCACTGTAATTATTTTAATGAAAAAAAAGTACCTTTTTCCTATTGGATATCCAGCTGTCACATGACCCGGCTCTCTCCCAGCCTGTCTGCGGGGAAACATAAGTAGAAGGAACTTCTAGTTCTCTGCTGCTGGTCAAATGTTAAAAAAAAAAAAAAACAGCCATTGGGATACAGAGTAAAAATAAATAATACATTTCAATAAATTTATTAGATTAAAATCGTATCATCGCATAGTGGTCATGCGGATACGGGATAAGTTACAGGTGCCACGTCTTATATACAATAGTTTAGAAGAGCAGAAAGATATATTGGTGGGCTCAAGACTTTATAGGTGCCTATAAAGTCTTGAGCCCACCAATATATCTTTCTGCTCTTCTAAACCATTTCAATAAATTGTTTTAAATCATCATATAAATATGTAATTAGGCTTGCACCGATATCAGTATCGGTGCCGATACGGAGTATTTTCACAAGTATCGTTACTCGTGCAAATGCACCGATACCTGAAACCGATACTTTCACGCTCGGGTTCTGTGAGCTGTCAGTGGGGTCTCCCCTGTTGACAGCAGAAGTCTTAAAGAAGTCCGGTAATTGGAGCTGTGAAAAAACAAAAAAAAAGCACCTGGCAATGTTTATTAACAACATTGCTCAGCCACTGAAACACTAAAATAAAAAGAAACATTGTTTCTTTTTGTATCTTTCTGTTTCTTCCTCTGCAGATCTGCAAGGGATGAGCAAATGTTTCTCTGTTTAGCCCCTTATTAACCCTTAATTTACTCTAATCAGCCTTAATTAACTCCCTATTCTCTTCCATTTAATTATTATTTTGCTGCTTTTTAAATAAACGATAAACAATTAAAACTTTTTTTTTGTTTGCTTTGTTAGTGAATATTTTTACACATATATATTAACATATATTTAAACATTTACATTGAAAAAGCGCCAAATAAAAAAAAAAAACAATTTATTTAATTTATAAATACATTTTCAGTGCTTTGTACCATTGCTGACAGCTGAAGTGAAAACAAAACAGTTGCGGTAGGTATCGGTAATTGGTATCGGCGAGTACTAAAAAAAAAAAAAGTATCGGTACTCATTGTAAAAAAAATTGGTATTGGTGCATCCCTATATATAATCTTTATTATTTTTGTCAATAACACGGTCATTGTGCCACGCCCCTCCAGCCTGTGTCTTAGAACAGGGAGGCGAAGCCTCCATCAATCTACATGTAATTTCTCGCCCCCCCCATTGTGTTTAGCTGGTTAGTGGGCATGGAGGAGGAGGGAGGGAGTGTCCTATCATTTAGCACTGTGTACACGCCCCCATTTGTAACTTCATAGTCACATGGGCTGCTCACATGGGATAGGGAGGAAATGCTCAGCATAGAAAATCACTGAAAACTGAGCATGTGCAGAGATGCCACCACAGCTCTGCAAAACCCCTAGCTGAATTAGGGACATGGACAGAAGGGGGCGATAGGGAGCATCAGGATCAACCATTTTTTTTCCAGAATACGGAAAAGGGCTACTGAGAAAAAAAGTACCTCTTACTTGGCCCCATACTGATGCTTCCTCAACTTCACTGCGTCCGCCAGTCAGAGAATTCCAGCTTGCGTCTTGTGCCCTTTTATTTTATTTTTTATTTTATTTTTACATTTATCCTAATGCATCCTCAAATCTACTTCTTCTGTGTCAAAGAAAACCCTTTGATGTTATTCCCCCCCCCCCCAGCCGAATCCTTTTGTCTGTCGCTGTCAGGAGAGATGAAAAATACACCAATAATAGCCATAATCCGGAGCCAGAAAACAAAAAAAAAACATATTATTTTATTTTACGGCTCCTCAGAAGTCGGGTTGATGTCTGTTGGTTTTAAAAGTGGAATCCACCGTGAAAGGAGAGGTATTTTTATTTTCCCCGGCGCTCGTGTTTAACGTCCCCGTCACTCCTTCCATTGTTATGAGGATAGGAAAATAACGTTCTTTACACTTCAGCGCTCTAATTATTCACACACTTTTGTTTTATGTCTATGCTTTTTTTTTTTTACTTTTGTTGTCTCCCTTTTGTGATGTGCTTTACGTGCCGCAGTGGGGATGAATCACAGTTCACCGGGAAGGCGCTCGGGTGCGAGGCGTGTAAAAATTCCTTTACAATTGCCATAAATGCAGAATTTGAGACCTTTAATTCCGGTCTGTGACTACTTGACTACTTGTTGGCTCTCCAACACCTTCCCCTTGGATGTGGTTGAATATCATTTTTCTTTTTTTTTTTTTTAGCATCCTCCTAGTCAGCGCTGGCACTACCGCTAAGCAAACTAGGCAGGGCGCAGCCACAGCCGCTGGTTCCCTAATATTCCTGATCATCTGCCGCTGGATCTGCCACTGGAGCAATGATTGACAATAGCATGAGGTGGGGGCTCTGCCACTGTCCTAGGGGCAGGTAGTATGGTGGGAGTTGTGGGGGTCTCTAGGGCACAGCTGGTCTCCTCCCCTTCCTTCTCCTCTGACTCCATGTAAGAAGGGTGCCAGGTCTCCCAAGGTTTGGGGACCTTCTGATAGCGCCCCCTCTGAGGCAAAACAGCGGTGAGGACTGGTGAAGATGTTGCAGGTTAAGTGATGTGAGCCACAGATCCTTCCAGCTCCTCCACCACGGAAATACCTTTAGGGCAGTGATGGTGAACCTTAAATACTCCAGGTGATATGAACCCAAACACACTAATGTGCTATAAAGTGCAAAGTGCTGGAAAATACTGTATGTGATCTGAAATATATGTAAAATAAATACAATTCATGAAAAATAAATAAATAACGGTGATATTAATAACACCAGATGACGTCCTGTAAAAAAGCTGAAAAATAAAACAAAGCCTTTCAAGTGAATCCGCAGCAAACCACAGTGAAAAAATGGCAAAGAAATTATAAAATGCGATATGAAAAATACTGTGTGTAAATATGATGATAAAAAATCTCTGTGTCCTGGAAAAAATGAATACAGTCTGTGAAAATCTATTGCACATCAATCCAAAAATGTTCTTAATGTGGTGGTTCATCAAGTGCTCCCTGCCTTCAACTGCAACCCCATTCGTGCCCACACTCACCAGAGCGCCTAACCCCTGCAGGGGTAATAGGCGTGTAGATGAGGATCCAACAGTGATGGTAGTGGATGGTCCTTCACACGGATGCCGTTATCTTCCCCCTTTCCTTATGTACCAGGGAAATCCTCTTAATAATCCCCAACGATAGACATCCATATAGTGTAGGAAAAAAAGGAGCCTCATAGTGTGAATCCGAAAACAAAATTTATTATAAATACTAAAAACCAGTTTAAAAAACAAGAGCTGCACTGCTCCGCTGGCTGACTAAAGCCGACTTCCGCATCAGCAGCGTGGTAGCGGCGTGCGTTCCACCGCCTGCCTACCAGAAACCGGAAGTTCAGAGAAAACAGAAAAGACGTATTGCGTACCAATATGCCCCGTCTTACGCGTTTTGTCTGTGACGAAACGCGTAAGACGTTTCCGGTTTCTGGTAGGCAGGCGGTGGAATGCACGCCGCTACCACGCTGCTGATGCGGAAGTCGGCTTTAGTCAGCCAGCGGAGCAGTGGAGCTCCTGTTTTTTAAACTGGTTTTTAGTATTCACATTAAATTTTGTTTTCGGATTCACACTATGAGGCTCCTTTTTTTTCTACACTATATGGATGTCTATCGTTGGGGATTATTAAGAGGATTTCCGTGGTACATAAGGAAAGGGGGAAGATAACGGTACCCGTGTGAAGGACCATCCACTACCATCACTGTTGGATCCTAATCTACACGCCTATTACCCCTGCAGGGGTTAGGCGCTCTGGTGAGTGTGGGCACGAGTGGGGTTGCAGTTGAAGGCGGGGAGCACTTGATGAACCACCACATTAAGAACATTTTTGGATTTTGGATTGATGTGCAATAGATTTTCACAGACTGTATTCATTTTTTCCAGGACACAGAGATTTTTTATCATCATATTTACACACAGTATTTTTCATATCGCATTTTATAATTTCTTTGCCATTTTTTTCACTGTGGTTTGCTGCGGATTCACTTGAAAGACTTTGTTTTATTTTTCAGCTTTTTTACAGGATGTTATCTGGTGTTATTAATATCACCGTTAGCTATTTATTTATTTATTTTTCATGAATTGTATTTATTTTACATATATTTCAGATCACATATTTTCCAGCACTTTGCACTTTATAGCACATTAGTGTGTTTGGGTTCATATCACCTGGAGTATTTATTTTCATTTTTACTTTTATTGATTTGTATTTACCTTTATTTTTTATTGATTTGCATTATTCTTTTTATTTTAATATATGTTGAACATTTTTGAACAGTGCCAATTCCCCCATAATAGGATCTCTTTTGTCTGAATTCCACTGAGGTGATATTCTTTGCTGGGGGGGCTGCAGTTCCTTTTTTCCTAAGTGTGGAATAACTGGCCTTTATGGTGAACCTTGGCACCCCAGATGCTTTGGAACTACATTTCCCACGATACTTGTGCACTCTGCAGTGTAGTTGAGGATCATGGGAAATGTAGTTCCAAAATATCTGGGGTGCCAAGGTTCGCCATCACTGCTTTAGGTGCATACCACAAAGCCCCAGGCCTCTCCTCAAGCCTCAAGCTCTTCACAAGTGGCTAAAGGCCCACACACCACCTCAGACTGTGGAGGTTCCTCGGTGGGTGGAGCAGATGGCTGTACCTCCGATGGTCCTAGAGAACCACTTCCCTTTACTGGGTGTGCTGCTGTAGGTGGCGGCACCTCAACTGCCCACACAGATGGTACCTCTGATGCAGGCTTTCGACAGAGCTTGACCTCGCTGGCACTGGGGGATCGCTCAAACCCGTGGTCCATCGGGGAGCCCTGGTGGGTGCTATCCTCCTCCTTCATCAGGTCTGGAGAGCCCGGGTGTTTCTCTGCAGATGATGTGGCCACTATGGCGACCTTAGCAGACAATGTGCATAGTGCATTGTGTCTTGGTAGGGTACCAGGTAGTCACACAGAGCCTCCCCGACTGGAAGCACCTCAAAGAGGAAGGCCCCACAGCAGGCCCAAGATGTGAGAGCCGATGTCTGGGCTCCACACTCAGGACATACAAAGAGACCAAGGTTTTTGTGATCCCAGTGCGGCACACCGCCAGACCCCTTCTGGGCATGACACAAAGTCCTGTGTCCAGAGAAACATCACCCGAGCTACAGACTGTATTAATATTTTTTGTATTTATTTATTTTTGTTGGGGGGCAGGGGGGGTCCAAGAAGCTGGTCTTGCCTTGGGCTCAAAATAATCTAGCACTGGCCCTGTTCCTAGTGTAGAGTAGGCTGCTAGGTAAATTAAGTTAATCAAAGGAGCAGCAGTTGATTAATTAGGGCTGCTTAGTGTCTCACAGGCTGCTTCTCTGTTACTTCCCCCTGTCTTCTAGAGGATTCTGGAATCATAGTAAGAGGAAGGACGGGGCATGCAGCCTGAATATTTATGGATCTCTAGACAATCCCTGGGGAGATGTGCCCAGTTGATAGAGAGAGAGATTATAAATAGTCTGAGGCCTGGACAGTAGAGTGCAGTGTTCCTGGGTCCAGTCCTGCAGGAGGAGACCCCTGTGTGTTGGGGGGGGGGAGCTCTGCCTCCGGGGCTGGTTCCTGGAGACTATCTTCAGTAAACCACGCAGGTCCCAGCTAGGCTTAGCTGGGAGGCCTTTTTGCAAGATCAAGTCTTGCGATCCAGTTGGGTCTGGAAAAGCTCACTGGAGAGATCCAGGAGGAAGCTGGTGGGATAGAGTCCAGCTGTCCTATGGTGGGGAACATCTACATCTCCCTCACGCAGGTCCCAGCTAAGCTTAGCTGGGAGGCCTTTTTGCAAGATCAAGTCTTGGGATCCAGTTGGGTCTGGAAAAGCTCACTGGAGAGATCCAGGAGGAAGCTGATGGGAAAGAGTCCAGCTGTCCTATGGTGGGGAGCGTCTACATCTCCCTCACTAGGAAGAGCCTGGTGGATATCATCAGGAGGAAACTGATGGTCCTGTGGTCATGTGACTAGATGACCCCAGTGCTGAAGAATGGTGACTGTGTGTCGCTTTTAACTCTGGAAGGAGTACAGGTCATCGTCAGCAGCATAGAGATCCTGTGGGACATTCTTTTCTTGTGCAGCACAGCCAGAAGTTGAGAAGTCTTCAGGTTGTTCAGTTTACAGTTTATCAGGATACCCCTTGCTCCCTCTCTCTATGCAAGTTCATTGTTTCCAATAAAAACCCCAAAAGAAACCCCTAGACCGTTCTTTGGAACCAGTGGAAGAGTTCTGGAAATGCTGTGTGCCTGGCTGTGCGTGCGCTAAGTGTGGAAATAGGACCAAATTCACCAGCGGCCCTTTAGGGGGTGCACTACATTTATTGTGTAGAGTATTGTATAAAGACGCTTTAGTACTGGAAGGCAGCGTGTATCCTGGAAGGGGTTAAAACACCGCCAGCGTCTGCATCTATCAAAGCAGGATCTGGGTAAACTCTTGCTGAGCAACCATGTAGAAACAGTGTAAAGGAGAGAGGAAGTACCGCCAACAAGTGTAGTCGTTTTATTAAATCATAAAAGTATAAAAGCAAATGCAATCACATGAAATGAGTTATAAAAAATAGTAGCATGCAAAATTGTCCTGCAGGTGGCAGACGTCCTTCAAGGAAGGCGGAGAAGGTGCACGGAGAAGCCGTTTTACGAGGGGCTCTAGGGAGCCACTGGAGATCACCTAGCAGCATTCCCACTTAGCTGCACTGTGGTTGATGTCACGTCCTATGAAGGGGCGTGGCAACTCATTTCAGGGTGGCTTTGCCCCTTTGTTAAGGCGTTAAGGCTCGACAAAGATGCAACCTCAGCCTGAAACGCGTTGTCACGACCCCGCAGGGCGCGTGGCATCATCCACATACAGCGGCTTCATGTGAATGCATTTGCTTTTATTCTTTTTTTGATTTAATACAACTGCTACACTTGCACACAGTGGTGCGAAATCGCATTGCGGTGCGGCCCCCTTAACTTCAACTGGTGAGTTTGAATGGCATTTCTGCCTGCCAAACGCAACATGCCTAGTTAAATCACCACACCGCACAGCTAAGCATCCTGGGGGCAACAGTATGTGCTCAACAAGCAGTCGCCATGAGTGCTTGGAGGTGGAAAGCAGGGCTGTGGATAAGGGGGGTTCCAATGGCCCTTCTGTACAGGGTCCAGGTCAGCAGGGGGACCCAGGCAGCAGGGTGAATCAGATGTGGCCAGGGAGGGTGATTGGCATGGGCGGAGGGGCAATTACTGGAACCGATCCCCTGTATGGCTCTCTCTGCTGCAGCTGAAAGCCGGCTTCTTCTCCTCTCCCTCCCGCCGGCTTTCACCTGCTGCAGAAAGAGCCATACAGAGGATTGGGTCAAGTAATTGCTCCGCTCGCCACGCCAATCACCCTTTCTGTGCATCATATATTTCCCCCCTGCTGCCCATGCCCCCCCCCCCTTATGCTGCAGTGCTGCCGGCTTATCTCCTATCCTTCCTGCCGGAAGCTGCAAGCACACAATAGGACCCTTCAGGTTGGAGAGTGGTTATTCGGAATTTCTTCAGGTTGGATGAAAACAACGGCCCGGCTGTGCCCGGCTGTGCCCAGCCTGTTTCTGGGGAACTCATGGATGGGTGATGAGAGTCTAGGCCACAGCGCCGGAGGCGTCAGACTGTTCAGGCCCGACCATAACATTACATTCACTTTCTTTTGTACTGTGTACTGTGGTCGGGCGATATCACATACTCAGGTGCCTGCCTGGTGTTAAAACCTCAGTTCATGGCCGTTCACTACCCAGGCCGGTGCGGCCTACACGGCGTTCGGCTGAAATACTTCCTGTTGGAGGGGGGGGGGGAGCCGTGTCCTGTCAGAAACAGGAAGAGCTTCGTGACTGCCCATTATGTGTGGTGGAAAACCACTTCCTCGCCGTTCTCATAAACTTCTTATCATGAAGAAGCATGTACCATACTCCCCGAGAGACGCCGCTATTAAGCAGCTGGTTGGTTGGGAGCGGGCGGCTGTTTTCCGTGGTTAAAGCTGAACTCCGGGCAGATAGAAAAGAGGCAAAAGACTTTAGCTCTGTATTTATTTATTTATTACAGGTACCTACTGTATATGGTGCCAACAATTTACGCAGCGCTTTATATATATATTGTACATTCCCATCAGTCCCTACCCTCAAGGAGCTTACACTCTAAAGTCTCTGCATACACACACATACATACCAGGGACAATTTAGGATAAAAAGCTTATACAGTGCCTTAAAATTTTCCACATTTTGTCATGTTACAACCAAAAACGTAAATGTATTTTATTGGGATTTTATGTAATAGACCAACACAAAGTGTCACATAATTGTGAAGTGGAAGGAAAATGATAAATGATACAAATAAATATGTGAAAAGTGTGTGTGTGTGTGTGGGGGGGGGGGGGGGCATTTGTATTCAGACCCCTTTACTCTGATACCCCTAACTAAAATCTAGTGGAGCCAATTGCCTTCAGAAGTCACCTAAATAGTAAATAGAGTCCACCTGTGTGTCATTTAATCTCAGTATAAATACAGCTGTTCTGTGAAGCCCTCAGAGAACCTTAGTGAACAAACAGCATCATGAAGGCCAAGGAACACACCAGACAGGTCAGGGATAAAGTTGTGGAGAAGTATAAAGCAGGGTTAGGTTCTAAAAAAAATCTCCCAAGCTTTGAACATCTCACGGAGCTCTGTTCAATCCATCATCAGAAAATGGAAAGAGTATGGCACAACTGCAAACCTACCAAGACATGGCCGTCCACCTAAACTGACCGGCCGGGCAAGGAGAGCATTCATCAGAGAAGAGCCAAGAGGTCCATGGTAACTCTGGAGGAGCTGCAGAGATCCACAGCTCAGGTGGGAGAATCTGTCCACAGGACAACTATTAGTCGTGTTCTCCACAAATCTGCCCTTTATGGAAGAGTGACAAGAAGAAAGACATTGGTGAAAGAAAGTCATAAGAAGTCCTGTTTGTAGTTTGTGAGAAGCCATGTGGAGGACACAGCAAACATGTGGAAGAAGGTGATCTGGTCACATGAGACCAAAATTGAACGGTTTGGTGTAAAAGTAAAACACTGTGTGTGGGGGAAAACTAACACTGCACATCACCCTGAACACACCATCCCCACCGTGAAACATGGTGGTGGCAGCATCATGTGGTGGGGATGCTTTTCTTCAGCAGGGACAGGGAAGCTGGTCAGAGTTGATGGGAAGATGGATGGAGACAAATACAGGACAAACAGGTGCGCAGTCCCCAAACTGTTCCCACAAAGTTGGGAGCATGAAATTGTCCAAAATGTCTTGGTATGCCGACGCCTTAAGTGTTCCCTTCACTGGAACCAAGAGGTCAAGCCGAACCCCTGAAAAACAACCCCCACACCATAATCCCCCCCCCCCTCCACCAAATGATTTGGACCAGTGCACAAAGCAAGGTCCATGAAGACATGGATGAGCGAGTTTGGGGTGGAGGAACTTGACTGGCCTGCACGGAGTCCTGACCTCAACCCAATAGAACACCTTTGGGATGAATTAGAGTGGAGACTGCGAGCCAGGCCTTCTCGTCCAACATCAGTGCCTGACCTCACAAATGCGCTTTTGGAAGAATGGTCAAACATTCCCATAGACACCCTCCTAAACCTTGTGGACGGCCTTCCCAGAAGAGTTGAAACTGTTAACTCAATATTGAACCCTACGGACTAAGACTGGGATGACATTAAACCGCATGTGCGTGTAAAGGCAGGCGTCCCAATACTTTTGGTAATAGAGTGTATATACATTTCCTTTATTTGTTTATACAAATGTTTGGACTTTTATGTACATAGTGATATATATTTAAATGTTTGTTTCTCTGTTTATATATTTTTGGACTTTTATAAACATATTGATACGTATATTATTCTTTCTTTCTTTGTTTATATATATTTTTGGACTTTTATAGACTTTTATAGACATATGGATACACATTGATACATATAATCACACACATAGGTTGGACTTGATGGACTTGTGTCTTTTTTCAACCTCACCTACTATGTAACTATAGCAATGTGTATCTATATGTAGATAAAAGTCCAAACATATATTTAAGAAAAAATATATATATATATAAATAAATAAATAAATAAATAAATAAATCTATGTCCGTTTCATATGATGTGTTGCAGTGGACCTCTCAGAAATTAAGGAAATTCGGCAGGGCAAGAACTGCAGGGACTTTGAGCGAGGAAAGGCCTCCCGCCTGAAGGAGGATTGCTGTTTCACCATCTTCTATGGAAGCCAGTTTGTGTTGAACACGTTAAGTCTAGAAGGTAAGCCGTTCCTCATTAACCATTCACACTTTTAAATGTTTTTTTTTAGTTTTGGATGGAATGTGAAAGCGTTGGAACTCTTGCAAGGGTTTGGTTGCTGTCTGTGTCCCCGCTGGTGGATTTGTCCTGGTGGTGACCGCTGTTGTCACTGGAACAGAAAATGATGAGAAAACCGAAATGTTCCAGTTCCAGTGACATCTACAAATGAGGACACACTGGATGCCCGAGTGTGTTTTTTATTCTGTGCTCCCCTTCCTTCATTGGCTGAATGTTTGTAAACACTAGTAGTGTTTACACTTGCCATGGCTGTGATTAGTTCACAGCGATCACAAGGTACGGAGCCACTCTGATCTGCTCTGTACATTGTGTCTGTGATTAGATCCCAGCCATTCATGGACGCACTGGATACCCGAGTGTGTTTTCTATTCAGTGCTCCCCTTCCTTTATTGGCTGAATGTTTGTAAACACTAGCAGTATTTACGCTTGCCATGGTTGTTATTAGTTCACAGCGAATGGCAAGGTACAGAGCAACTCTGATTGGCTCTGTACATTTCATCTGTGATTAGATCCAAGCCATTAATGTATGCACTGGCAGCCCGAGTGTGTTTTTTTATTCAGTGCTCCCCTTCCTTCATTGGCTAAATGTTTGATAACACTAGCAGTGTTTACACTTGCCACGACTGTGATAAGTTCACAGGGCTCAATAGGTACAGAGCTGCTCTGTTCTGCTCTGTACATTGTGCCTGTGATTAGATCCTACCCATTCATGGACGCACTGGCAGCCCCAGTGTGTTTTCTTTTCAGTGCTCCCCTTCCTTCATTGGCTGAATGTTTGTAAACACTAGCAGTGTTTACGCTTGCCATAGCTGTGATTAAAGCACAGCGATCACAAGGTACAGAGCCACTCTGATCGAGAGAAAGATAAAAATCGATACAGATGAATGACTTTTTTTTTTTTCTTTGACTCTTGCAGCGGACTCTGTTGAAGATGCAGAACAATGGGAAGTCGGATTGAACATATTGCTGGAGGAAATTAAGAACGCCCCTACCCTGGCCATCATAGAAGGGTGAGAACAACTGTCTGATATATCGGCCTTATAATCAGGTTGTAGCAGCAGATTAGGAACTTTCTGTATTTCGGTGAACCTCGGGGCCTGTAGACAGAGGCGGATTGTCGTGCCTTTGAAGCACACCGGAAGGTCTTCAGTGGCATGATGGACCTGACGGCGGGCGGGTTTCCCAGGGGCTGGTGCCATTGGGTAGAGGGGAGGGAGAAGAGCGGACGCACGTCCTCGCTCCTCCCCCTCTTTGTTGCTGAACCGGAAAACGATGTGTTTGACGTCACTTCCGGGTCCGCCGATCAGAGTCCCCGACCAGGAAAGAATGAACTGCATTATATTCAGGGGTCACAAAAAAATAATCGCATAGGGGACTATCCCATCAGAGTCCCCCTATCCCATCAGAAACCCCCCTTTCACATCAGAGTCCCCCTATCCCATCGGAGTCCCCCTATTGCATCGGAGTCCCCCTATCCCATCGGAATCCCCCTATCGCATCGGAGTCCCCCTATCCCATCGGAGTCCCCCTATCGCATCGGAGTCCCCCTATCCCATCGGAGTCCCCCTATCCCATCGGAGTCCCCCTGTCCCATCGGAGTCCCCCTATCACATCAGAAGCCCTCTATCCCATCAGATCCCCCCTTTCACATCAGAGTCCCCCTATCCCATAAGAGCCCCCCCTTCACATTAGAGTCTTCTATCCCATCAGAGCCCCTCCTTCACATCAGAGTCCCCTATCCCATCAGAGTCTTCCATTCACATCAGAAGCCCCCAATTAAATTTGATTCCCCCTTTTTACATCAAAGTCCTCCATTCACATCAGAGTCCCCCTATCCCATCAGAGTCCCCCTATCCCATCAGAGTCCCCCTGTCCCATTGGAGTCCCCCTATCACATCAGAATCCCTCTATCCCATCAGATCCCCCCCTTTCACATCAGAGTCCCCCCATCCCATCAGAGCCCCCCCTATCCCATCAGAGTCCCCTATCCCATCAGAGCCCCCCTTCACATCAGAGTCCCCCTATCCCATCAGAGTCCCCCTATCCCATCAGAGTCCCCCTGTCCCATCGGAGTCCCCCTATCACATCAGAATCCCTCTATCCCATCAGATCCCCCCCTTTCACATCAGAGTCCCCCCATCCCATCAGAGCCCCCCTATCCCATCAGAACCCCACTTCACATCAGAGTCCCCTATCCCATCAGAGCCCCCCTATCCCATCAGAGTCTTCCATTCACATCAGAATCCCCCAATTAAATTTGATTCCCCCTTTTTACATCAAAGTCCTCCATTCACATCAGAGTCCCCCCTTTCACATAAGAGCACCCCTCCCTTTCCATCAGAGTCCCCCTATCCTATCAGAGTCCCCCTATCCCATTATAGTCCCCCTTTCCCTTTAGAGTCCTCCTTTCACATCAGAAGCACCTCCTTACAGCAGAGCCCCCTTCCCTTTCCACCAGAGTCCCCCTATCACATCAGAGTCCCCCTTTCACATCTGAAGACCCTCATATCCAAGACCCCTTCCTTTCCACCAGAATCCCCCTTTTCCATCAGAGTCCTCCATTCACATCAGAGTCCCCCCTTTCACATCAGAGTGTCCCTTCTTTCCATCAAAGTTCCCCTTTTACATAAGAAGTCCCCAATTACGTTTGATTCCCCCCCCCCCCTCTTACATCAGAGTCCTCCTTTCCCATCAGAAGCACCCCCTCACATTGGATCCCCCCTCCCATGGAGGACTCTGGAGGACACCAGAGTCCTCCTATCCCTTTAGAGTCCTCCTTTCCCATCAGAAGCACCCCCTGACATCTGAGCCCACCTCCCTTTCCACCAGAGTCCCCCTATCCCTTTAGAGTCCTCCTTTCCCATCAGAAGCGCCCGCCATTGTATCGGAGTTGCTGAGGGCCAGGTAACATCTTGTCGTTAACCAGATGTGGCCCCAGCGGGTCATAGTTTGGAGACCCCCTACGCCACACCGCAGTCTTATTTCCGTTATCCTGCAGTCCTGATGAACTAGCTGCGACACATCATGCTGCTCACTATGCCATTATGTAGATGCAGGTGTACCGCGGCTGTACATGACTGAGCGGAATTTTTTTTTTTTTATTGTTGGCAGCTGGCTGAGGAAGCAGGTTTACTCGGTGGACCAGACCCGGAAGAACAGGTAAGGCGGCATTCCTTTTCTGATGTCACATTCCCGGAGTGTCTGGCTGAGCGTTCACCTCTCTCCCTGACAGCAAAACACGTTCTCACCGCAGAGATCCGAGGCGGGGAGGTGTTAGCCGGCCTCTGCCTGCTGTGTGTGTGAAGGCATTGCAATAAGGAGCTGTGATCGACACGCATCCGGAAACCAGCCATCACACACAATGCAGTTCAATTCAACTTTAGTTTACTCTTTGTTGTCTTTTTTTTTTTTTTTTTACAGTTTAAAAGCCTAACTGCATAAATAAATGAAATGAAGACGGTCCCCCCCCAGGCTGATGCAGAATATAATGCTTGATTCTCTGTGACCTAACACGGAGGACTTCCTTCCCGCCCCATCACTGATGTCATCACATACAATCTATAGCAGGCCCTTTCGGGTCTGGTACAGATTTTAAGGGGAACCCCATGCCAAAATTTAAAAAAAAAAAAATCAGCATAGCCCCCCCCCCCCCAATCCATCCCACGCCCCTATCTGAGCATGCAGCCTGGCAGGAAAGGAAAGGGTGGAGACAAGCGAGAAGCCCCCCCCCCTCCAACCATACCAGGCCACATGCCCTTAAAGCGGAACTTCAGTCATTTTTTTTTTTTTACCTTTCCATCTATTAAATCTTCTGCCCTTGTTGTTGTTGTTTTAACTTTGGATAGTAAAACATTTTTTTTCTGCCAGTAAATCCCTTATACAGCCCACTTCCTGTTTCCTGTCTGGTCATGTTACATGACTGAGTAATTGTCATTCAAAGTGTGACGGCGCTGAAAGCTGAAAATTGGCCTGGGCGGGAAGGGGGGGTGAAAGTGCCCGGTAGGCAAAAGGTTAAAGAGGAACTGCAGTCTGCTCACATCATTTGTAATAAAAACATCTTTGCCATTCTGAAGCTTCCCTCCAACCACTTTGCATATTATTTTATATATACTGTGATTCTGTACTTGCCAAATATGCTGCAGGAAATCTCCCTCCGCTGAGTCTGGCTGCAGCCATTTTTAATGTGGGCAGCTGAAGCTGCTGCCTGTTCACTTCCTGGATTTACACAGACACACAGAGGCACACCTCCAGCTCCGCAGCTCTCATTGGCCCTCTTATGGCTCATCCCCCCTCCCTTCCTGGAAAACTCTCATGAGAGAGAGAGAGAGAGAGCGCTGTGCATGATGTCATAATCCTAGGCTAATGACCAGACAAGAAACCGGAAGTGGGCTGTATAAGAGCCCTTTCACACTGGGGCAGGCGTTGGCGGTAAAGCGCCGCTATTGCTATTGTTTTAACCGTCGGTTAAAAACCACCGCAAATTGCCTCTGCTGAGGCGCTTTGCCGGCGGTATAGCCGCGCCGTCCCATTGATTTCAATGGGCAGGAGCGGTGAAGGAGCGGTATACACTCCGCTCCTTCACCGCTCCGAAGATGCTGCTGGCAGGACTTTTTTTACCGTCCTGCCAGCGCATCGCTCCAGTGTGAAAGCCCTCGGGGCTTTCACACTGGAATGAAAGCAGCGGCACTTTCGAGTCGGTTTGCAGGCGCTATTATTAGCGCAATAGCGCCTGCAAACCGCCCCAGTGTGAAAAGGCCCTAAGGGATTTACTGGCAGAAAAAAAAATTTGAATATCCGAAGTTAAAACAACAACAAGAAGGGCAGAAGATTTAATAGAAGGAAAGATGAAAAAATGACTGAAGGTCCGCTTTAAGGCTCTATTCACACTAGTGAGACTCCAAAGTCGTGTGATTTCAAGTGCGACTTTGATGCGACTTTACACTCTCTGGCACTCAGGTCGCAAGAAAGTTGCATCAGAGTAGTGCAGGGACCTTTTCAAAGTCGCTGCCACTTTAGGTCGCATAGATTGGAATGGGTGCCATTGAAATGAATAGTCCTGCGGCTCGTCATGTGACTTCATTTGTCCAAAGTCGCATGACAAGTCGCACTAGTGTGAATGGATCCTAAATCAGGCGTCGAGGAGGCGATTTATCGCCTTCTTACCGACTGTCAAATGCCCTCCAAAAAAGCGATTCAGCACACGCTCCCCGCACAAAGACCGGCCTGTTAAAGACAGTTCCTTGTCCAAGCTAAAGATCGGACGCTGGGCCCACCGGCTACCAGTCATGTGACCACTGTCATGTTTGCCAATCTGAAGCTTCCCCCTGACCACATATTATTTTATATACACTGTCATTCTGATGAAGGTGTTGAGAGACCAAACTGTGTTGCCTAACGGCAGGCGAGAAAAAGTCATCGGCCTGGCTGTGCTGTCTGGCAGGGCGGTGTAAATCCCAGGACTGGCTGAACAGAATCGCAAAACTCATTGGCAGGTGAAACCGCTCCCTTCTGTGTGTTGCAGTCGTGTCTTTAGTTCAGCTTTTAAAGTATTCCTGCAGATTTATCGGCATGAAACGTCTGTCTCCCGCTCCCCCCCCCCCCCCGAGGATTGGCAGCGAACGCATTCATCTGCCGGTACATTGTGTGCTGGAAGTCTGGGGATCAGAGGGGCGGCTATAAAAGGGAACGCAGGATGTGCCATTCGTATTACTTCTCAAAGACGGAGAAATGTTTTCTTTTCTTTTTTTTTTTTTTTTTTTTTTTTAGGAAATCACAATTATGCCAATCCAGTTCTATTAATAAAAAGCAGCAGCTGCCGGAAAGTTTGTAATAATGGTGAACGGCACACAAATATAACAATCTAAAAGTTTTCCCTACATACATTGTACAAACATTCATTGTATTTAAAGTAGACACGTGCAATTAGTTTCGCTCTGAATTCGTTTTTTCTTTACAAATTTTTTACAAATTCGTTAATTCGGAAACATCCGAATAAAACAAAAACAAAAACGGACGGATTTTTCGGCAGTGCACATGTCTAATTTCCAGATTCCGATAAGCCCCCTTCCCTCAGACTCCGACAACCACCGGCCAGGGTTTTCGGGAAGAGGCCCTTGTCCTCATAAAAGCACCCCCCCCTCCATGTTGAGGGCATGCGCTATCCTAACCTGCTGGGCTGCATGCTCGGATAAGGGTCTGGTATGAATTTGGGGGGGGGGGATCACATGTCATTCCAGACCGATGGGCCTAGAATGGACCGGATGGACCGGGGGGGACCCCACGCCATTTTTTCTGTGAATTTTTTTTAGCTGCCAATTATTTTTTTTTTACATTCAGCTGTCAGCAGGGAAGCCCACTGACAGCTGATGGCTCATCCATTGCTAAGGACGCACTGGCCGGCTTCCCGACCCACTCCTTAGCAACCAGCTTTATACAGTGAAAGTTAAAAAAAAAAGAAAAAAAAAAAAAGACACCCATGGCAAAACGCAAATCGCGGCAAAATCGTGGTAAAAATGCAGTTACAAAAAACGTAGAAAGCACCGCAAAAAGCACAGCAGAAATGCTCAAAAGCAACATGCATAGATGTGAATCGAGCCTTATAGGTGCAGACCACTGCTATCCTCAGTCCGCAGAGCTCTGCAGTGTGGGCCTTTTTAATGCATCTTCCATCCACAGCACCGTTCTGCAGCATATCAGCCGTACTCCTCCTTTAAACCTCCTTGTCCCTCACTTTTGGAATCTCTCCAATTCTTTGAATTGCCATCAAGCCCCCCCCCCACCCGGTGACGTAACCGAGTGACCCCGCCCCCTTCTGATATCATGTGACACCAGAGGGGGGTGGGGTCACACGTTTACATCACCAGGTAGCCCAGCCCTTGCTTATGTAACAGCGGACACAGCCAAGAAACAGCACAGCAGTCGGCGGGACGCCGCCCATCGAAGCAGAGCGCCTTTTTTTGTTTCTATTTTTCGGGTCCGTCGGCACCGTGATTGACGATGGATTTACATCGCTGGACACTTATTTTTTATTTAATAATAAAGGAATTGTCATTTTTACTTTTGTTACAGTTTTTTGGTGAATGGGTAGGGGTACATCCTACCCCTACCCATTCACATAGGGGGGGGGGGCGGGATCTGGGGCTCCCTTGTTAAAGGGGGTTTCCAGATTTCGATAAGCCCCCTGCCAGGGTTGTGGGGACAAGGCTCTTGTTGAGCACCCTCCCCATGTTGAGGGCATGTGGCCCGGTACGGTTAAGGAGGGGGGGCGCTCTCTCGCCCCCCTTTTCCTGTGATCTTCCAGGTTGCATGCTCAGATAAGGGTCTGGTATGAATTTTGGGGGGGGGGGGCACCCCACCATTTTTTTTTTTTTGGCGTGGGGTTCCCCTTAAAATCCATACCAGACCCGAAGGGCCTGGTAATGGACTGGGGGAGGGGTGGAGGGGAACCTACGCCCTTTTTTTCATTGATTTTGTATGTATATTGCCAGGATCCGGCAATACATTACAGCCGCAAGCAATTTTAAATGACTTTTTTTCTTTTGGAAATGTCATTTTGCTGCGGTACTGTTATAAACATAGGAAAGATGTGTTTCTTTACAGGCAGACTAAGGGGACCCCCCAGGCACGACATTTAAAGGAATATTTCATTTTAATTGTTGAACTTTAAGCATTATTAAAATCACTGCTCCTGAAAAAATGTCCGTTTTAAAAAACTTTTTTTTACATCGATACATGTCCCCTGGCGCAGGACCTGGGCCCCCAAACACTTTTTATGGCAATAACTTGCATATAAGCCTTTAAAATTAACACTTTTAATTTTCACGTTCGTGTCCCATAGACTTTAACGGGGTTCGCACAAATTTTTTTGTCTGTTCGCATGTTCTGGTGTGAACCAAACCGGGGGGGGGGGTTGTTTGGCTGATCCCTAGTGAGGAACAATGTGTTTTCCAGCATGATGGAGCACCTTGCCATAAGGCATAAGTGATAACTAAGTGGCTTGGGGAACAAAACATCTAAATTTGGGGTCCATAGCCAGGAAACTCTCCAGGTCTTAATCTAAGGTGACCAGATTTTAAAATGAAATCAGGGGACATATTTTTTTTTTTTTTAAAAGGTAAACTACTTTATAAGCATATTTTCCTCAAATGCAGTGTATGTGGTATGTCTTTATGGAATTATTGTATGCAAACGTCTCCGAGTCCCCTGTGTTCAGTGGGAGTCGGGTGACAGTAAGCGGACTACTTCTTCATTTTTGGGTTTAGTCGGCCACGGTGTATTCATATTGAAGAGGCCAGGCTTCAACTGCGTAGCGCGCTGTGGCGGATTAAACCACCTAAACCCAAAAATTAAGAAATAGTCCGTTTACTTTCCCCCACTGAGCACAGGGGGCCCGGAGACCTTTGTTTTGTAAACAGCTACACCGCTGGGAATTAGCTTATTGGTGGACAGGATTTGGGAGTCCCCCCCCGCTCTACCTCTGGGCCCCCCTGCTGAGATGACAGTTATGGGGACAGATCTGGGGACAGACGGGCTCTGGGGACAGCGTCCTCAATCCAGGGACTGTCCCCAGGAAACCTGGGACGTCTGGTCACCCTACCTTAATCCCATTGAGAACTTGTGGTCAATCCTCAAGAGGCGGGGGGGACAAAAAAAACGCCCACAATTCTGACAAACTCCAAGCATTGATTATGCAAGAATGGGCGGCCATCAGTCAGGATGTGGCTCAGAAGTTGATGGACACCATGCTGGGGGCGAACTGCAGAGGTCTTGAAAAAGAAGGGTCAATACTGCAAATATTGACTCTTTGCATAAACTTCATGGCATTGTGAATAAAAGCTTTTGACACTTTTATGAAATGCTTGTAATTATACGTCAGTATCCCATAGTAACATCTGACAAAAAGATCTAAAAACACTGAGGCAGCAGACTTTGTGAAAATTAATATTTGTGTCTTTCTCAAAACTTTTTGCCACGGCTCTACTCACTCTTTATTAAGTGACTTATCTATGACATGCTGGCAGAACGAGGTGCCGCCTGGAGCCAGGTTTTTTTTTATTCTTGCACGGATAGCGGTAGGTAACTCTGCGTCTGAGCACAGACCGGTAAAACTAGGACACATCTTCATTACCTCGCCTTCTGTTCTCCGCCAGTCTTTTTATATCAGCCAGAATGCTGCAATACACGGAGGCGAGGAAAGGTCAGACACCAGACTGGAAAACAATAACTGGTTCCCTCCGTACCGTAGAGTGCATGAACGCGGCACAGCCAACCAGACGGCTCATTATGGGGCTCACAAATCACAGAGTATGCACTTTGTAAGGTACTTTTCATCCACGAAAGGCTTAGAATAATATTCCCTATTAATCAGAAATACTATTCCTGCCGGTACAGACGGGAAAACAGATTTTCACACCAGACATGGAAACATTTTAATAACTTTAATGGGGAGGCTGAGCAGTGACATGCACCTTGCTGTAAGCACTGATTGTCGGTGAATAAGGATGGGAGAATCTGCCCAAGTTTATCCCCCAATTTCACAAAGCGCAACTCTTCCCTAAATCCCACTAAAGTCTAGGGGGGGCAGGGCAGGCAATCTTGTGTAGAGCTACCCCCCCAAGGGCCGTTGGTAATAGCTGGCTCTACAGAGGCTGCCCGTCCACCACAAGCACCACTCCATGCTAGACATGTGCAGCAAGCGAGCGCCCCCCTCCTGAACCATACCAGGCAACCTGGCGGGGGGTTGCTTTGGGGCAAGGAGGCTCTGCCCCCCCCCCAGAACACCATGGGGACAAGGGCCTCTTCCCCACAACCCTGGCCCAGTGGTTTTGGGGGGGCAGGAAGTTGGTAGGGGAGGCAATCTTGTGTAGAGCTACCCCCCTCAGGGGTGCCTCAGGGGTGGCTGGTAATAGCTGGCTCTTCCCTAATAGTGCAGAGGCTGCCCGTCCACCACAAGCACCAGTCCATGCTAGGCATGTGCAGCAAGCGAGCGGCCCCCTCCCCCCTCCTGAACCATACCAGGAAACCTGGGGGGGTTGCTTTGGGGCTAGGAGGCTCTGCTCCCCCCCCCAAAACACCATGGGGACAAGGGCCTCTTCCCCACAACCCTGGCCCAGTGGTTTTGGGGGGGGGGCAAGAAGTTGGTAGGGGGAGGCAATCTTGTGTAGAGCTACCCCCCTCAGGGGGTCGCTGGTAATAGCTGGCTCTTCCCTAATAGTACAGAGGCTGCCCGTCCACCACAAGCACCAGTCCATGCTAGACATGTGCAGCAGGCGAACGCCCCCCCTACTGAACCATACCGGGGCAACCTGGGGGGGGGTTGCTTTGGGGCAAGGGGGCTCTGCTCCCCCCCCAAAACACCATGGGGACAAGGGCCTCTTCCCCACAACCCTGGCCTGGTGGGGGTGCAGGGGGTGAGTTATGGGAATCTGGAAACCCCCTTTAACAAATGGCCCCCCAGATCTCGCCCCCCATCCCCATGTGAATGAGTATGAGGGGTACACAACAACAGTTTTCAACAATGCCTTTATTAAAAAAATAAATAAATAATAAAAAATAAATAATGACTGCTGAGGTAGATCCAGCGTCAATCACAATGCCCGCTGCTACCACCGACCCCCAAAAAAACAGCTCTGCACCCAACAAAGGCTCCTGCTGTCTGACAGCTCAGCCGGCTGACAGTTCTTGAAGAACTATGGGGCGAGGGCGACCCCCGCTCCCTTGTGACGTCATCGAGCACTTAGTCTTTTAAGAACTGTGAGACAGCGGGAGCCTTCCTTGGGTGCAGAGCAGGGGGGGGGGTTCGGGACGGCAGTTGCAGCAGGCTTCGTGATTGATGCTGAATCTACTTTGGAGGACATTTTTTTAAAATAAAGGAATTGTCAAAAACTGTTTTTTACAGTAATATGTACTTTAAGGTCGGGTTCACACTGTCTTCGGATGCGGCTCACAGCAGGAGGTCCAGTGTGTCCCTGTTCTCTGTTTTAGGAATGAATCAGGCCCAAATATTTTCCTAAATTCAGACCTGAAACAGTGCCAAAGACACGCAGGATCCCTTGTGCAATCAGCTCCGTGGCCACCCCCAGAGATATGTGAACCGGTTCCATTATGAGCCAGTCACACTCTTCTGTCATGTGAATTGGAATGCGGGGAAACCCGCATTCCAATTCGCATCAGTGTGAACCCAGCCTCAACATTTTTTGGGTGAATGAGTAGTACCCCATACTCATTCATGTGGGGAGGGGCAGGATCTGCGGGGGGGTCTCATCCCAATTGGGCTTAATCATAGAGGTCATGATTAAGCCCTATTTGAGCGAAACGTGTCAGTGGGGGGGGGGGTGTCCTCATGGGAGGAGATTGAGCTGAAGTCAGTCTTTGGATTTTTGCTATGGTGGTGATCATTGCTCAAAATTATGATATGCAGTCCTGTGAGCCTCCACTAATTTCTAGACCAAATAAAGCCTCAAAACGAATACTTCTTATTGATGATCAGCTGCTAGCATTGCGCATGTCTCATATACCATGCAAAGGATCAAACGAAAATATATACATACGCTGCGCTACAATCAAAATTGTAAATATGTGTGATATATTACATAAAAGTGCAGTGCATGCAGTATTACAAATAAAAATGATAAAATGGTGCGCTGATCATTCCCGGCAGGTCCTCCAGTCTAGCGTTCCGTCCTGTCCCCTTCCCCAACGCGTGTCGGTACAAGGGGTATCTTCATCAGGGGGCAATATCATTTACGGTGTGCATCTCTCTGTTTCTTACATTTGGAGATCAGTTACTGAGCTAGACATGTTCTGCTGGAGGATCGGCACCCAGTAGCAGAGATGAATGAAAAAGTATCGGAGCCCCTGAATCAATGTAAAAGCCAGGCGGCTAGAATTTTTAAAAAGGCGTCCGGCAGCGGCAGTTTGACGTTTCTTTAGTCTGGAGGTTGGACTTTTACTAATCGATGTGTGTTTTACTTTCTCAGCATCAGCACACGAGAACTGAAGACCATCCTTCCACAGATCAACTTCAAAGTCAGCAGTGTGAAGTCCCTCAAGGACAAGTTACTGGTAAATACAATGATGTCATGTCAAAAGAAACCAATATTTCGGTGCTGGATACCAGAATTTTTTTTTTTTTTTTAATCTCTCTTTTTTTTTTATCTCACATACACAAAAATGGATCTATCCTGTAACACACACCTCTTGGAGGGCCAAATTTTGAAAGTTCGAGATAAATTAAAAAAAAAAAAATAGAAATATTACACCCTCAAACCCCCGAGCCCCTCCCCCAAGCCCCCCCCCCTCCCCTCCAAAGAAAAAAAAAAAAACACTCCCCCCCACACCCATTATTCCTTACCGTGAAATACCTATCCCCTATTCCTCGATCTATTTTACTCTTACCAAGTTATTTGTAGTTATTTTTTAGTGATTAAATTCCCCAATTTCTGCCACAATTGATTTGAAAGCGATATTTTTCGTCTAATTTTCTGATTGTGTGTGCTAGGCATTAGAAATTCACTTCAGCTCTGGAAGATTTACCCCCCCCACCTTCATGACCAGGCCATTTTATTTGCGATACGGCACTGCGTTACTATAACTGACAATTGTGCATTTGTACGACGCTGTACCCAAATAATATTTATGTTCCCCCCCCCCCCCACAAATAGAGCTTTCTTTTGGTGGTAATTTATTTTTTAATTCGCTGTTGGCCGTGGATAGAGCATGGGGGTGGCGGGCCGTGGACAGAGCATGGGGGTGGCGGCCGTGGATAGAGCATGGGGGTGGCGGTCCTGGATAGCGGGGGCGGTGCTCCGGCGCCCCTAATGGACGGGCCGCCACTCCACCAAACAGCGTCTGCAGCTGACTGGATGCAGTCATTGTTCGGCCAACATTTTTCCATCGGGCTCCTCCTGACAAAAGGACTCATAGCTTGAATTACAGCCGATTCAAGCTCTTCTATGGCAGCCTTAAAGAGGAAGTAAACCCTGATAGGTTTTACTTCCTCTTTATTCCCCAGCAAAGTAAAAGCATAATGGCCTGGTATACATCGCATACCAGCCCATTATGTTGCACTTACCTGCAAACAAAGCCTGTGATGTCCCCACTGATGGCCGCGTCCATCTTCACACCTCTTCCTTCCAGGGTCGTGGACTCTGGCTCTGTGACTGGCCTGGAGTCGTGTGACGTCACTCCCGAGCCAACGGTCATGGCATGGGCCCTTTTTATACGGCACGGTCGTACCCTTTCTTCAGTGCGCATGCGCCGATTATGACGGCACAAACGCATACGGTAAATATCTCCTAAACCGTGCAGGGTTTAGGAGATATTTCCAGTACCTACAGGTAAGCCTTATTATAGGCTTACCTGTAGGTACAAGTGGTATGTAAGGGTTTACAACCACTTTAAGACCCAAGTCACACTAATTCATGCAGTGCTTTACATATTGTGCAGTCCCATCAGTCCCTTCCCTCAAGGAGCTTACAATCTAAGGACCCTCACTCACACATTCCAAGGCCCATTAATACAAAAGCTTATTTAGCGAGCATCCTGTCTTTGGAGTGTTGGAGGAAACCCACACTGGCACACTGGCACACAGGGAACATTCAAACCCAGTGGCGGCTGGTGCTCAAAATTTTTTGGGGGGGGTGCAAACAAACTGAAAAATTCTGAAAAAAAACTCCATCAATTGCAGCCACTGTGCCCATCAAACGCAGCCACTGTGCCCAAACTCAGCCACTGTGCCCATCAAATGCAGCCACTGTGCCCAAACTCAGCCACTGTGCCCATCAAATGCAGCCACTGTGCCCAAACTCAGCCACTGTGCCCATCAAACGCAGCCACTGTGCCCAAATGCAGCCACTGTGCCCATCAATTGCTGCCACTGTACCATCAAACGCACCCACTGTGCCATATCAAATGCTCCCACTGTGCCATCAAGTGCTGCCACTGTACCCCATCAAATACAGCTACTGTGCCCATCTTATGCAGCCTCACTATGCCCCATCATATGCAGCCTTACTGTGCCCCATCAAATGCAGCCTCACTGTGCCCCATCAAATGCAGCCTTACTTACTTTACAGGCAGCTCCGCTTGGGCCGTGCGTTCCACAGAGCTGCCGTCACTTCCGGTTTCCCTGTGTAACCTCTTAACTTGAACAACAAAGCTCCCGTCCGTAGTAATACTACGGGCGGAAGCTGTTCGGCGCTTTGGTTTGCGCCACAAAGCAGGTCAAAAGACTGCAAATGAAGCGCCTTGTCTGCAATCTCGTGATTGCATTGACGTGGCGCTTCCCATAGTGCACTGTGTCCGGCGCCCCAACACAGTGCACTTAAAGAAAATGTTTTTCTATTTTTTTTTTCTTAAAGGGGCCTTTTATAAAAAAAAATTTTGTGACTGCTGGGTGGGGCGTCATCCATGCGCCCCCTATGGACGGGCCGCCACTGTTCAAACCCCATGCAGATAGTGTCAGGAAAAAAAACGTTAAAGTTTCCCTTAATAACACCCAATTTTTGGGCTGATAAAAGTACCAAATGCATCAAGCACATGTATTAAATATTAGGGAATCCTCATGATGATGATATAAATGATGTCTGTCTTCTATTGTTCTACCATGGAGGTAACTTGTTTCCTCTTATTTTGTCTGCAGGAGATCGGGATCCCTAAGGATGACCTCAGTTTTGAACATTTACATTTATTCTACAAACATCTGATGTTTGACCAGCAGAAGTCAGTAAGTTTGTATAAATTACAGAAAAATGATATGGGAGACTCCTAGGCGGGGATGTCTTCATGGGGCGATGACTAAGGCAACCCAACATTAAAATGTTCAATTTGTGATACCTGTTGGTTCTCATCCTCTCTTCTATTCACTTCAAGACATTTGAAGCTAAATTTAGCAAAAGAAGTGCAGGGATGAGGGGTGCAGGGGATGCTAGAGAAGAATCAGAAGTCTCTTTACAGACATTGGACCATCTATCCATCCATTGGACCATCTATCCTTCCTAGTATTTGATCCTCTATACCAGGGTTCCTCCTGAGGTTGCTGGGGGTTCCTTGAGCATTGAGAAATGGTGGATTGATCTCTCACCTTCACTGATCACCAATGCAAGGGGATCATTTTCCACTACTTCGAAACTGACCATTAACCTTCCTGGCGGTAATCCCGAGTGTGGCTCAGGGCTCATTTTTAGTACCAAAAGCGGTAAAACCCCCCCCCCACACACACACACTCGGGATTACACTGTAGCGTTAATTACCTTGTCCCTGCAATCCCCGATGTCCTCCCACTGTGTCCTCCGGCCAATGCTGGTGTTCCGTCAGATTAGACGACTCTTCATATCTTTAGTTAGCCCGAAAGTGACGTTCCGTCCCTGCCATCTTGCTTCACCCCACTCCCCGTCCACAGTGCAGATACAGTGAGAAGGCGCCAAGCGGATATCTTATTACACCCACCGGAGTTTTGCATTCCACACTTATTTGTAACATTAAACTGAGCTTATATGTTCACACATATAACAGATCCAGCAGGATGAAATATTCCAGGGCTTGCACCACCACCAACAGGGGATTGAGACCTCCGTGTGAAGGAAATTCGGTAAGTGGGGACTTTTACCGGAAAGAGTGGACCTCCTGTATTAGCAAGGTCAAAAGCACCTGCAGAAATAGCCCTCTGCGGGGTCTGGAGATGTGTCCTGTCCCTGACGTTCAGAAGCGATTCTTCCTAACGCACCATCAACTTCTCCTCTCCCCCTCGTCAGGTCCACCAAATATCACAGAATGTATAAAAAGGCTCCAATAGTGTATTACCAAAAAAGTATGTGTTTATTCATAAAAGGTTCCATACAGATAAAACGTGTTTGCCGACAAACAAATATAATTTCAAACACCCGCACTTCTGGGGTCACGTGGGGCGTGATGACGTCAGTGCATAGCTCCACCTGACATGTTTCGTCATACATGACGTCTTCCAATATAAAACAACAAATTTCCACAACGTACCGCTTTGACATTCAAAAATACTGACATAATCATACCGCCAGGGAGGTTAATGTTAGCATGGACATTAAAGAGGAAGTAAACCCTGACGGGTTTTCTTCCTTTCATCTTCTCCGCAAAGTAAAGGCGTAATGTGTTAGTATGCATCGCATACTAGCACATCATGTGACACTTACCTGCAAACGAAGCCGTCCCCGCTGCAGGCTGTGTGACTGGCCACGCGTGACATCACAGGCGCGCATGAGCGCGGGAGCCGCCGGTCACGGCACACGCTCCTGAAGAAACGGCACGGGCGGCTGTCCCTTCAGAGCGCATGAGCCGATGACATCATCGGCTCAGTAAACAGTGAATATCTCCTACACAGCACATGTTTAGGAGATATAGTACCTATTTTCTTTGACGTATTAATTATGCTAATGTATTATGAGCTGTAGACATAATTCTTTTTTAGCAGGGGTTCTCTAAGAAACCTGAAAGGGTCAAGGGTTTCTCAGGGGTACAAAGGTTGAGAAAGGCTGGCCTATGCAGTTGAAAACTATACACTATATGGTCAAACATTAGTGGATACCTGACTGTCAAACTCATATGAGTTAGTTGGACATCCCATTCCAAAACCATGGACAATAATATGACGTTGCCCCTTTCTGTGACTTTAATGAGATTCCATGAGATTTTGAAGTGTGTCTGGGGGAATTTTTGCCCCTTCAGCCAAAAGAACATTTGTGAGGTCAGGTACTGATGTTGGATGAGAATCATTGATAATATTCACCCCTTAGGTATTCAGTAGGGTTGAGGTCAGGGCTCTGTGAAGTTAACGAGTTCCTCCACACCAAACTCATCAAACCATGTCTCTATGGAGATGTTGGTTGAGAAGACTTGGCTTGATCCAGTTCATTCCAAAGGTGTTCAGTAGGATTGAGGTCAGGGCTCTGTGCAGGACACCAAAGTTCTTCCACACCAAACTGGTCAAATCATTACTTTTTAGGAGTCGGCTTTATACACGGTGGCACAGTCATGATGAAACAGAAAAGTGTCTTCACCAAACTATCACTTCAAGATTGGACAAAGACCACAAGATTGGAAGAATGCTCACAATTAGCATTTCAATTTATTTAAACGTGAAAGGTGTTCAGTAGGGTTGAGGTCAGGGCTCTATGCAGGACACTTGAGTTCCTCCACACCAAACTCATCAAACTATGTCTTTATTGAACTTGCTTTGTACACAGAGGCAGGGTCATGGTGAAAGAGAAAGGGGCCTTCACAAAACTATTACCATAAGATTGGAAGAAGACAACAAGGTTGGAAGAACGCTCACAATCAGTGTTCCCCATTCATCTCAAAGTGAAAGGTGTTGAGTAGGGTTGAAGTCAGGGCTCTGTGATGGACACTTGAGTTCCTCCACACCAAACTCATCAAACTATGTCTTTATTGAACTGGCTTAGTACACAGAGGCAGGGTCATGGTGAAAGAGAAAGGGGCCTTCACAAAACTATTACCATAAGATTGGAAGAAGACAACAAGGTTGGAAGAACGCTCACAATCAGTGTTCCCCATTCATCTCAAAGTAAAAGGTGTTCAGTGGGGTGGAGGTCAGGGCTCTGTGTAGGCCACTCAAGTTCCTCTACACCAAACTCACCAAACCATGTCTTTATGGAGCTGGCTTTGTACACAGTGGCACAGTCATGGTGGAACAGAAAAGGGCCTTCCCCTAAACTATTGGAAGGAGAGTTTCCAAATGCCACACATCCAGCAAAGACTATAGTAAAAGCAGCCTCAGGCCACACTGCCGACGCGTATCGTCATGCTCACAGGGTTTAGTCATGGAGATCTGGTCTTGGTTTTGGTTGCAAAAACTATTACCACAAAATTGGAAGAAGTCCACAAGATTATAAGAACATTTGCAATCAGTGCTATAATTCACCTCAAAGTGAAAGGTGTTCAGTAGGGTTGAAGTCAGGGTTCTGTGTGGGCCACTCAAGTTCCTCAACACCATACCATAACATGTTCTTCTTCTTTTCTTTAGATTTTGGATGAATTCAAAAAAGATTCTTCAGTATTTATCTTGGGGTAAGATATCATGTTCCATATGCAATGTGCACCGGCAATGTGGAACTCCTACATTGTGGCATTTTTCATTGTGTTGAAGTATAAAATACTTTATATTGAATAATTTATACAAACTAATTTATACATAAAAAATATTTATAAAATATACTTATGTTAATAAATAATGTATGCAAACTAATTTATATAAATAAATAATGTATACAATATAATTTATATAATTAAAGAATGTATACAAATTTTTTTATATTAATAAAAAAATTATGCAAAATAATTTATATATAAAAAAATGATTTATACAAAAATAATTGATATAAATAAATACTTTAAAAAAATAATTGATATAAAAATATAATTTATACTGAATAATTTATATAAATAAATAATTTATGCAAACTAATTTATACAAATAAATAACTTATACAATATATTTTTATTAATAAATAATTTATGCAAAATAATTTATATAAATAAATAATGTATTCAATATAATTTATATAAACAATGTATACAAAACATTTTATATTAATAATTTATGCAAAACAATTTTATATAAATAAATAATTTATACAAAAACATATTTAATGAATTCCAAATACAAATAAGAAATGTAAGTTAATTTGAACAAAAGACATTACACTGTCCCTTTGGCTATTCTTTTCGTTTGACGTGACACCCCCGTTGTGTTCCCCCCCCCCCAGAAACGTGGACCGATCAGACGCCTCGGCAGTCCATTTACACGACTTTCAAAGGTTCCTACAGCACGAGCAACAGGTGAGGAGAATTGAGCTGCTTGGTGTCTTGTTTCCAGAGTGAAATAATCCCGGATTCCAATTAAAGCCGCGTGCTGGGATTATGTGCGCCTCTGTGATCTGGGGAGCTGGAGGCTTTTACAAGATAAAGGATTCCATCTGAATCTTATTAGCTGACGCCGTATAAAATCGCAGCATAAATACAATCCCCCTCCCAGGCGACACGGAGGTGGGCGGTGTGAGTTTATGTGTTTTAATAGACTGCATGGAAGGTTGGATGTATTATTTTTCTTTTTCATTTGGACCCTTGCTGGAGACCCCTCCAGGTCCCTCATATCACCTCCTGGATAGCAAACATATTTATATATTTGATAATAAAGCCCAACTGAAGTATAAATCGACGTAATCCGGGGGGGGGGGGGGGGGGGGGATAATGGTTTGACCCCCTGCAGATTGTGTAAGTTTGCCCACTTACAAAGAAATAAAGGTCTATAATTTTTATCATAGGTGTATTTTATATGATAAAGACAGAATATCAACCAAAAATCCAGAAAAAACACGATACAAATGTTATAAATGGAGTCAGAGTTCAGTGAGTAAAATAAGTATTTGATCCCCTTAGTAGTTGGTGGAGAAACCCTTGTTGGTAAGCACAGAGGTCAGACGTTTCTTGTAGTTGGTGATCAGGTTTGCACACATCTCAGGAGGGATTTTGGTTCACTCTTCTTTACAGATCTTTTCTAAATCCTTAAGGTTTCTTGGCTGTCGCTGGGCATCTCGAAGTTTCAGCTCCCTCCATACATTTTCTATAGGATTAAAGTCTGGAGACTGGCTAGGCCACTCCATGACCTTAATGTGCTTCTTCCTAAACCACTCCTTTGTTGCCTTGGCGGTATGTTTTGAGTCATTGTCATGCTGGAAGACCCACCCACGACCCATCTTCAGTGTTCTGGCTGAGGGAAGAAGGTTCTCACCCAAGATTTTACAATACATGGCCCCTCAATGTGGTAAAGTCGGCCTGTACCTTTAGCAGAGAAACCGCCCCAAAGCATCATGTTTCCACTTCCGTGTGTGACTGTAGGGATGGTGTTCTTAGGGTCATAGTCAGCACTTTCCTTTCTCCAAACACGGCGAGTCGAGTTAATGCCAAAGAGCTCAATTTTGGTCTCATCTGACCACAGCACTTTCTCCCAATCCTTCTCTGAATCATTTAGATGTTCATTGGCAAACTTCAGACGGTCCTGTACATGTGCCTTCTTGAGGAGGGGGACCTTCCGGGCGCTGCAGGATTTTAATTTATGGTGGTGTATTGTATTACCGATGGTTTGTTTGGTGACTGTGGTCCCAACTTCCCTGAGATCATTCACAAGCTCCTCCCATGTAGTTCTGGGCTGATCCCTCACTTTTCTCATGACCATCCTCACCCCATGAGGAGAAATCTCGCATGGAGCTCCAGACCGAGGGCGATTGATGGTTATTTTGTATTTCTTCCATTTGTGAATAATCGCTCCAACAGTTGTCTCCGTCTCACCAAGCTTCTTCCTGATGGTCTTGTAGCCCATTCCAGCCTTGTGCAGGTCTACAATCTTGTCCCTGATGTCCTCTGACAGATCTTTGGTCTTCCCCATGATGGTGAGGTTTGAATGGAAGAAAGAGATTCCATGGACAGGTGTCTTTTATACACATAACCAGTTTCGTTAGGAGAACCTTCTTCCATTGACAGGACTAATCTGTGTACCACATGAGCACCTACTGTAGCCAGTCTGTTGGGGGCAGAATTATTGTTGGTTGGTGGGGGATCAAATACGTATTTTACTCACTGAACTGCAACTCAATTTATAGCATTTGTATCATGTTTTTTTTCTGGATTTTTGGTTGTTATTCTGTCTCTATCATATAAAATACACCTAGACCCTAAAATTATAGACCATTAATTTCTTTGTAGGTGGGCAAACTTACGAAATCTGCAGGGGGTCAAACAATTATTTTCCCCACTGTACATTCTGTTTAGAAAGCAACCACATTTCCCGAGTAGAAATGGCCTGTCCCCTGCCAGCATGCTGTAGAGAAGGTCCCTTGCTCTCTCTGTGTGGAAGCAGTAGTCTCTCTGTGGAGGTCTGACACACCCCCTGCTAAGTCAGACCTATAGCTTTCCAAACAGCAAAGCTTCTACTCTTGCAGCTGGTGATTCCCATGTACGGCAGAAGTGGTCCAAGCGGCTGAACAGCCACTCGATCACTTCTTGCAGGTGGTGGAAGGGGGTCCCCCCCCCACCGCCACCTTCCTCTCGACGTCAGTTCCTCTCTTTCTCTGTGTAGTGCCGCCGTTCCCACCAGCTGCATCGCTCCTGGGCTCCGCATTCGGATCGGCAGAGCCCGGGAGAGATGCGGCCAGCAACGATCGTAGGCACTATACAGAGAGAGAGGAACCGACGTTGCTCATCCTTCTCTGTGACCCAGGAAACTGGAAGCGAGGAGGATTTAGTCACTTCCGGTTCTAAACCTCTGTTGGAGGCCAGGAAAGCAGCCAATCAGGCCGAGCTGTGTCTGATCGACTGCTTTGGAGGCCAGAGGAGAGATTTGGGGTCTAATAGAACCCAGATCTCTCTATAAAGAGGACCTGTCATGGCCATTGCTGTCACAAGGGATGTTGTTCATCCCTTGTGATAGCAATAAAGTTAATACAAAAAAAATATTAAAGAAACAGTGTAAAAAAAAGGATATACAGTGGAACCTTGGTTAATGCGTAACGCGGTTAATGAGCGCTTTGAAAGACCAGCAACTTTTAAAAAAAAATTCTTACTCTGTTTGCGAGTGTTGTCTCGCAAAACTAGCAGAATTCAAGCTAATGGGTTGTGCAGTATCGCATTTGGCCAGAGGTGCGGGGGGCGCCGGTGAAACTCGGAATGGTTCAGAGCCATTCGGAAATACTCGGGATCACTTGGAAACATTTGGAAATACTCAGTTCCCGAGCTTTTCTGAGGTTTTCCGAGTTCAGCCGATTTGTCCCAGAGTATTTATGAGGCTCTCCGGCGCCCCCCCTACACCTGTGGCCACATGCGGTATTGCATGCAATAGAAGTCAATGCGGAATGAATTATCTTTGTTTCCATTGACTTCTATGGGGAAACTCGCTTTGATATGCGAGTGTTTTGTATCACAAGCATTCTCCTGGGACAGATTATACTTGTAATCCAAGGTTCCACTGTAATAACAGAAGTGAACGCATACGTAAGTCCCGCCCACATTTGTAAACGGCGTTCGAATCGCACATGTGAGGTATCACCGTGTGCGTTCGAGCAAGAGCAGCAATTCCAGCCCAAGACCTCCTCTGTAACTCCAAACTTGTAACCTGTAAAAAAATTTTAAGCGTTGCCTATGGAGATTTTTAAGTGCCAAAGTTTGGCGCCATTCCACGAGTGTGCGCAATTTTAAAAAGCGTGACATGTTAGGTATCTATTTACTCGCATAACATCATCTGTCACATTATAGAAGAAAATTAGGCTAACTTTACTGTTTTTTTTTTTTGTTTTTTTTTCATTAATTCATTTTTTTTAATTCATTCAATTAATTTCCAAACAAAACGCGTTTAAAAAATTCCTGCGCAAATACCGTGGGACGTAAACAGTTGCAACGTTCACCATTTTATTCATTATTATTTACATGTATGAGAGGAGTGCCAGAATAGGCCCAGGAATGGGAGCGGTTTAAAGTGTATTTTTTCCAAAAAATTGCGTTTGAAAAAACGCTGCGCAAATACCGTGTGACATTAAAAATTGCAACGCCCACCAATTTATTCTCTAGGGCCTCTGCTAAAATATATATATAATGTTTGAGGATTCTAAGTAATTTTCTAGCAAAAAGTCGATTTTTTTTTTACATGTTTGTGAGAAGTGTCAGAATTGGCCCCGTAAGCGGTAAGTGGTTAAAAAGTACAGCGAGGGTTCCAAGACTGCATTCACACCTGAATGTTTCATGAACGCACACAAAAGTGCGTGTTTTTTTGCGCGCGTTCACGAAACACCTGGAAAACGCATGTCAAGTTTGTGGTGGCGTTCATTGTTAATGGCACCCCAAACGCGGCAAGCAGACACACGTTAAAACGCGTGACATGTGCGACAAATTGCGCAAACACCAAAAAAGGCGCAAGGGCTACTTTTTTGCGCATTTGCCGCGTGTAGGGCAGCATTTTGAAATGAAGGGGCTGCTGTGTTGGTGTAGTGCAAAAACGCATTGGCAAAAACGCCAGTTCACAAAGCGCTGGGTGTGCCTTATGGAGCTCCACATCCTTGGGGCTCCCTTGGCCCCCTTTGACCTCACACAGCTCCTGCAGACCAGGGCCGGGACATGCCGGGTGGGCAGGAGCGGCAGCTGCCCTGGGCACTGTGGTATCATGTGAGGTGGGGGGGGGGCACGACAAGGAGGTTGAAGGGAATTGATTTGTGTTAGGATGGGGAAGGCGACAGGCGATATGAATTGTTCTAGGAGGGGAAATTCGGAGAGGTGTGCTAGGAGTGGTGATTTGAGGGGATTTGTGTTGGGAGGGGGGGTAGGGGAAGAAGATGTGTGCTAGGAGTAGGAATTTTGGGGGGTTTGTGCTAGCAGGGATGATTTGAGGTATTTGGGGTACGAGAGAAATTTGGGGGGGGGGGGGTTATGCTAGGATGAGGGATTGGGGGGAATTTGTGCTAGGATGGGGGATTGGGGAGAATTTGTGCTGGGGGGGGATTTGGAGTGAGGGGGGGAGGATTTGTGCTCAGAGGGTAAATTTGAGGGGTAGAGGATTTGTACTTGAAGGGGGACTTTTTTGGGGGGGTGCATTTGTGCTGGGGGCATATGGGGAATGAGAGGATTTGAGCTGAGGGGGTTGGGGGGGCAAATATTTGTGCCAGGAGGGGGGGGGGGATTTCAGGATTTCAGCAAAGGGGCAGACTTGTATTGGGAGGAGGGGGGATTTATGCTTAGGGGGTAAGCATGCAGATTAGTGCTCAATTTTTTTGGGGGGGGGGGGGGCTCCTGCAGACCAGGCCTGGGACAAGGGCCTGGTCTGGTGGTGATTTGAGGGGATTTGCGTTGGGCGGGGGGGAGGTAGGGGAAGAAAATCTGTGCTAGGAGTGAGAATTTTGGGGGGTTTGTGCTAGAAAAGGTAATATGTTGGGGGGCGAGGGGGGGGTAACTGTGGGGATTTGTGCTAGAAGGGGTGATTTGGAGTATTTGTGGTAGGAGGGAAAGTTTGGGGGGATTTGTGCTAGAGAAGGTTATTTGGTAGGATAGGGGAAGTTTTTTTTTTGTGCTAGGAGGGAAAGTTTTTTTTTTGGGGGGGGTGATATGTGCTAGCATTGATGATTTGGGGTATTTGTGTTAGGAAGGAAAATGTGGGGGGGGGGGGGATTTGTGCTAGGATGGGGGATTGGGGAGAATTTGTGCTGGGTGGGTGGGGGGGGTGGATTTGGAAAGAAATAAAGAAAAAGAATAAAAAAAAAAGAAAAAATGTGGTCGGACTTTAAAGGCACAACAAACAGTAGAAATATACAAAAATATTAGCATTTATTGAAATATATATATATATAATACAAACAACAGGAACATGAAAGAAACATCGATAAAAATCATATATACAAAAAACAATCCATATCTGATATGAGCCCTAATGCATCTACGCGTTTCGTTGTACACTTCTTCAGGACACATTTGGGGTTCAGTAGTTGCAAAGAAGAGAAAGAGGTCTTACTATCTAAGGATAAAAACACACAGATTACAAGGCGGGATTTGGAGTGGGGAGAGAGGATTTGTGCTCAGAGGGTAAATTTGAGGGGTAGAGGATTTTTACTGGGGGGGGGGGTGGATTTGTGCTGGGGGACATATGGGGAATGAGAGGATTTAAGGGGGGGTTGTGGGGGGCAAATATTTGTGCCAGGAGGGGGGATTTCAGCAAAGGGGCAGATTTGTACTGGGAGGAGGGGTGATTTATGCTTAGAGGGTAAGCATGCAGATTAGTGCTCAATTTTTTTTTTTTTTTGGGGGGGGTTTCTGACACATAACCCTCATACATTTTTGAGGTGAGGGGGGGAAATTTGGTATGTTCGCCCTGGGCTCTATACAGGTATGACCTTGTCCCGGCACTGCTGCACACGAACCCTCCTGCACTCCAAACCTCACTAGCGCCATCTTCTGATCAACCTTTGTATTGCAGCCTCCACACCATAAGCCTCCTCCGGCAGGCTCTACAACGCTCAGCAGTCACACAAGTTATTCTGAAACTCTTCTATTGCAGCGAAATGTTTGTTCTGTTGATCGCGTGAACCCGAAGAGCGTGAAACAAAAGACGTCATGTAAATGACAGAACAGTACGTGTCTTCATGGCTGGCGGACAAACACAAGCGGGTTTTGAATATTCTGCCTCCCTCTATTGTGCAGCGGGTGGGGGAGCTCCGCACAGCCTCCGCCAACATTTAACATTTCCTATGCAAATAAAGCCAGAGCGTGCCTCCGAGAGCACGTTTCGTCCCCGGCGCCTGCAATGGCACGTCAACGCCGACCGTTATTATCAAGATGCTCCGAGATTAGTCGTGCCCCGGGGGCTGTTTTGCATATGAAAATGGAAGGTGGCTTTCTGTAGGGACGGGGGGTGCCGGCTCCACACACTGACTTCCATTGTCCCGGTATTTGCATGGAATAATTATCTACGGTTAGTGGGGCCTTTCGCTGCCCGCTTGGCCGATCCCGGAGATAGTAAAAGCTCCATAGTTACCTCCTGTGTGTGTTCAATTCATAAGTCTTATTTATATTCCTGTTCTGTGCTCTGCTAAATGGAGGAAGGGCTGAAGGGGGGGACGGGGTTGTGCTACTGCGAGAGGCTAATGAATTCTTCATTGTCACAGCGCAGGAACAAAGAGAACAGAAAGAGGAGCTCTAGGCAGACAGCTAAATACATATAAAGTGGTATAAAAAGTTAAAAAAAAATGCCTAAAACAGCAGCGACAAACCATGTGATGTCGTCATAGTAAACATAAACAAAAAAAAACAAAATAGTCACGCCCGATCAATAATAAACTGCAAATGTAGAATGGTGACAGTGCATATTGAAAAAAAAACAAAGCATTGGTATTGAAAAAGTGGAAAAGTATATACAGTAAAACCTCGGATTGCGAGTAACGCGGTTTACAAGCGTTTCGCAATACGAGCCATTTTCTTTTTTTTAAATCCTGACTCGCTTTGCCAGTGTTGTCTCACAAGACGAGCAGGATTCAAGCCTCTGGTGTGTGCAGTACCGCATTTGGCCAGAGGTGCTGGGGGCGCCGGTGATGCTCGGAGACACTCGGTGACGCTCGGAGACACTCAAAAACACACTCCGTACCCTGAGTGGTCTCCGAGTGTTTCCAAGCGTCTCCGAGCATTCTCCGAGTGTCACCGGGTGTTTCCAGGCATCTCCGAGTGGTATCCAAGCCTCTCCGAGTGTTCTCCGAGCGTCTCCGGGTGTTTCCGAGCATCTCCGAGTGGTCTCCAAGTGTCTCCCGAGTGTTTCCGAGTGTCTCCGGCGCCCCCCCCCCCCCACACCTCTGGCCGCATGCGATACTGCATAGACAAGCAGTGGCTATGGAACAGATTATCTGAGTTTCCATTATTTCCTATGTGGAAACTCGCTTTGATATACGAGTGCTTTGGATTACAAGTAGAGATGGGCTATCTGTTCGAGTCGAACATGAGTTCGATGAGTTCGATTCGAACATTGGCTGTTCGCCCGTACACCGAACAGCGAACAATTTGGGGTGTTCGCGGCAAATTCAAAAAGCTGCGGAACACCCTTTAAAATTCTATGGGAGAAAAATTGCTAATTTTAAAGGTTAATATGCATGGTATTGTCATAAAAAGTGTTTGTGGTCCTGGGTCCTGCCCCAGGGGACATGGATCAATGCAAAAAAAATTTTTTTAAATGGCTATTTTTTTCGGGAGCAGTGATTTTAATGATGCTTAAAGTGAAACAATAAAAGTGAAATATTCCTTTAAATTGCGTACCTGGGGGGTGTCTATAGTATGCCTGTAAAGGGGCGCATGTTTCCCGTGTTTACAACAGTCCGAGAGGAAAATGACATTTCTAAAAGAAAAAAAGTCATTTAAAAGTGCCGGCTATTAATGAATTCTCGGTCCCGACAATACACATAAAAGTAATTGAAAGTCATTGAAAATTTTTTTTTAAAAAATGCGTGGGGTTCCCCCCCAAAATTCCATTACCAGGCCCTTCAGGTCTGGTATAGATATTAAGGGGAACCCTGCGGCAAATTTTTTTTTAAAAAGGCGTGGGGTTCCCCTAACAATCCACACCAGACCCTTATCCAAGCACATAACATGGCAGGCCGCAGGAAAAGAGGGGGGGCGACAGAGCGAACTTCCTGAACCATACCAGGCCACATACCCTCAACATGGGGAGGATGTCCCCATGTTGATGGGGACAAGGGCCTCATCCCCACAACCCTTGCCCGGTGGTTGTGGGGGTCTGCAGGCGGGGGGCTTATCGGAATCTAGAAGCCCCCTTTAACAAAGGGGATACCCAGAACCCGCCCCCCCCATGTGAATTGGTAAGGGGTACATTGTACCCCTACCATTTCACAAAAAGAAAGTGTCAAAATGTTAAAAAACCACAGGAGACGGCTGTGACCTTCTCTGACCGTCAATGATCTCCAGAGACGAGGTGGACCATTTGACCCTGCAGAGGGCTATAGCTGCAAACGTTTGTGACCTCGCTAGCGATACGAGGTTCACATTATCTGGTAAGAGTCTTCATTTACAGAGTGATTATCATAAGAAGGAGTTGCCTGTTTTCCTTGGTGGTGGAACTCCTTGGATCACAATATCCTGTTGGATTTTACATTTCGGGAACTGTCTTGTACCTCCTAGAACTTTATCTTCAATTTATTTAAAATATTTTTTTCACATATATACTTTTTCACTTTTTCACTACCAATGCTTTGTTTTCTTAATATGCACTAAGTCACCATTCTATGGTACATTTTCAGTTTATTATTGATCGAGTGCGACTATTTTGTTTTTTAGCTGAATCAGGGGCGCCCGGGTGCCGCCCCTTCTCTCCAGGCCACCCCCTATATGCAATGGATAGAGTCATGGATAGCATGACTCTATCCATGGCCGCCGTGGCCACCCGCTATTCATGCGTCTGGCCCCTTTCAGGCTCTAATAGGCTTCAAAAAGGGTGGGCTCGGGTTGCAGAGGATGCGTCCGGGGCCCACCCAGGTGTGTTGCAACAGCAAATGAACATTCGCTGTTGCAACACTGATCCTCCTCCCGGCAGACTGGGAAGCGGGTCTGATACCCGTCACTCGATTGGCTGAAAGGACAGGCTGTCCTATTGGATGCCTAAGAGCCGCTGGCTGATGCCTGGATGCCCGATCCCCACTGCCGCTCCTCGGACGCCCGATCCCCGTCGCTGCCCTTCGGACGCCCGATCCCCGTCGCTGCCCTTCGGACGCCCGATCCCCGCCGCTGCCCCTCGGACGCCCGATCCCCGCCGCTGCCCCTCGGACGCCCGATCCCCGCCGCTGCTCCTCGGACGCCCAATCCCCGCCGCTGCTCCTCGGACGCCTGATCCCCGCCGCTGCCCCTCAGACGCCCAATCCCCGCCGCTGCTCCTCGGACGCACGATCTCCGCCACTGCTCCTCGGACGCCCGATCTCCGCCACTGCTCCTCGGACGCCCGATCCCCGCTGCTGCTCCTCGGATGCCCGATCTCCGCTGCTGCATATATGTAAATTTTACTATTGTATATCAGAGTCCAAAACTGTTTTACCTGGTAATAATACATATTCCATTACAATTCATATATATATATATATATAACTATATTGCAAGCCCATACCTATATGACCTAAAGCCTCCCTAGTCCCTGTCATTAATAGTAAAGGTCACATTTGCATAATGCAAGACATTCATATAAAATCCTGTAAAAACATATTCCGTATGTATATTCCATAAATAATCTTGTCTACACATGATTAATAGAAGACACCGCATCTGGTAGCTCTACGCCTTTCGTGGCCCCGAGACTCTCTTCAGGAGCGAGCACCTGGTATATATATCTATAATGAAAAATGGGGTTTCACTGGCTAGGAGGTTGATTACTTCCCCCCTGCCTCTAGCACAGTGGTCTCCAAACTCTCCGAATGCGGCCCCTTCCTTGCCTTTATCTGGCACCATTCTTCCCACTTGCACCAGCAATGGGGCTCTACACCTCCCAATGACACCAACAATGGGGCACTATTCCTCCCAGTGACACTAACAATGGGGCACTATTCCTCCCAATGACACTAAAAATGGGGCACTATTCCTCCCAATGACACCAACGATTCAACACTATTCCTCCCAATCACAACAACAATGGGGCACTATTCCTCCCAATCACACCAACAATGGGGCACTATTCCTCCCAATGACACCAAAGATAGGACACTATTCCTCCCAATGACACCAACAATGAGGCACAATTCCTCCCACAGATACCAATGATGGGGCACAATGCCTCCCAGTGACACCAACATTGGGGCACTATTCATTCCACTGACACCAACGCTTCAGCACTATTTCTCCCAATCACTACAACAATGGGACACTATTTCTCCCAATGACACCAAGGGTGGGGCACTAGGGTAGGGTATTGGGCCTCAAAAATGAGTTGTAGAGATAAAGACTTTGTGGTATCCATTGAAAAAAAGAAAATAAGAGGAGAGGCCAGAGAGCCCTTTGGTGTAGTAGGTTGGCAATGTTGTTAGATGTGTATGAAGTTCTGGAAAATAGAGAAAGACATACTTACATTTTATGACGTTGTGTATAACCAGATATAATGGTAGATGCAACCTTCCCAGTACACTTGTGGAGAATACCCTGCTGCATGATGTGGAAATGGGAGGTTGCATTTGATGCCTTGGGAAACCCAATCCTAGGTCCTCATGGAGGACGTCAGGTTGGTCTGAGGAACTCTTTAGTGGTAGAAAAAAGCTGTCGGTGTGGCAAGGGCACCCGTGGTTATGTAGAATAATATTCATAGAAGGGTTGTGGTCATCGTGGTTAGTAAGTGATATATATTACACTAAAAGATGCGTCCTCTGTATGGAAGTGGCAACAAAGAGCCTGCAGTTGTGTCCAGGAATGTCTCTTCTACATTACAAGCACATAAACAATACAGTCTGACTCTGTAGGGTGGTGGCCCTGTACGTTGGAGGACATCAGGATGGTCTGAGGAATTCATTATTAGTAGAAAAAAAAACCTGTCAATGTCTTGTATGGCAGAGGTGCCTGTGGTTGTGTAGAATAATAGTCATAGAGGGGTTGTGGTCATCATGGTTTATAAGTGAGCATTTCTTCACACTAAAAGATGCCTCTTCTGACATCAAATAACCTGTAGCTGTGTCCAGGAACACCTCTTCTACATTACAAGCACATAAACAATAGGGTCTGTAGGGTGGTGGTCCTCAAAAATGAGTTGTGGAGATAAAGATTCTGCGTTATCCATCGGAAAAAAGAAAAAAAGAGAAGAGGTGAGAGAGCCCTTTGGTATAGTAAGTTGGCAATGTTGTTAGATGTGTATGGAGTTCTCAAAATTATTTTAAAAAAAATGCTTACATTTTATGAGGTTGCAATTAACCAGATTTAATAGTAAATGGTGCGCTTCAAGGTACGCTTGTGGAGAATACCCTTCTCTACACTGGAAATAGGAGATTGCATTCGATGCCTCTGAAAACCCAATGCTAGGTTCTCATGAAGAACATCAGGATGGTCTGAAGAACTCGTTAGTGGTAGAAAAAAGCAGCTTGAATAGCAGAGGTGCACGTGGTTGTGTTGAATAGAAGTCATATAGGGTTCGTGGTCATCGTGGTTAGTAAGTGAGCATCTATTTATTACACTAAAAGATGCATCTTCTGTATGGGAGAGACATCAAAGAACCTGTGTCCTAAAACATATCTTCTACATTACAGACATAAAAGCAATAGGGTCTGTAGGGTGATGGTTCTCAAAAATAACTTGTGGAGATAAAGACTCTGTAGTATCCATCCAAAAAAAGAGGAGAGAAGAGATAACTCTTTGGTGTAGTAAGTTGGCAAAGTTGCTAGATGTGTACGGAGTTCTAGAAGGTTGTGAAAAACCAGATTTCATAGTAAATGCAACCTTCCAGGTACGATTGTGGAGAACACCCCCGTCTCCATACAGGAAATGGGGGGTTGCGCTCAATGCCCCTGTATTTGTTACACTAAAAGATGAATCTTCTGTATGGGAGAGACATCAAAGAACCTGCAATTGTGTACAGGAACACTTCTTCTACATTACAAGCACACACACACACACACACAATAGAGTCTGTAGGGTGGTGGTCCTCAAAAATGAGTTGGTGAGATAAAGACTCTGATGCGTATGGAGTTCTGGAAAAGAGGGAAAAAATACACATTTAATAAGGTTGTGAATAACTAGATATGCAACCTTCCTTCCTGGTATGCTTGTGGAGCAAAACCCTTTTCTTCAAGAAATGTGAAATCGCACTTGATGCCTTGGGAAACTCAATCCTAGTTTCCTACAAGCCCAGCCTGTCATTTACACCCCCTTCCCCCAGGGGCATTTCATTCGTGGGTTCACAGTATTCCAGGACTGAGCGGAGCTCAATGCCCACTACTGGAGGAAAAAGAGGAAGTAATTGTGACATCCCCAGACCTTCAAAAAGATGGCAGAAAAATTGTATAAAAGTGGATGTAGCACACTGATGTTTAGGCAGGGTTGCTAGTAAATGTATTTGCCAAGTGATAGTTGCCTTAGCCAATTGATAGGAGATCAATTGATTTCACCCTAAATCTGGAATTGCTGCACTTCTCTCTTCTGTCACTAGATGGCCGGGTATCTGGTGGTGACATTAGATAAAACAAGGGCATTGCAATTTGCAAGAACAGATTAGGAATGAATAGGGCGTCTCAGCCAATGGGCAGGGATTTTCTTAGGTCCCTTGGCCTGCTGGGAGAGCCTATTTATTTGGGTGGGATCAGGTGACCGGGGTTCTGTGCCACTGGGACGGCTGTCTGGGTGGACATGTGTGGTGCTGCCCCGGGCTGCTAGGCCAGAGCCTGAGGCCTATCCCGGGGACATCTGGCGGCTAGGCTGTCTGAGAGCCTATCCAGAAGCAAGAGAGCATTGTAGGGTTGGGATTGCGGCTTGCAGTCCAACCAGGAATGACGGTTCTGCCGGCCGGAGAACCTGTTAGTGGTCAGAGGTTGAGGGGAAGCTGTCGCCATTAAGGGACCATCCACCTTGTACCGAGGACCACTGTGAGTAGCTGAAGCAAGTACCAGAACAGTACTTCAGCAGATGTCAAGCCAGGGACCCAGCCAGTGGAGGTGACTTTTCCAGAGCATTATTGTGTGCCAAGCCAGGGACCGAGCAGGCTAGGGGGTGACGATTGAGGAGTATTTGTGAGTAGTGCCAAGCTAGGGACCCAGCAGGGACGTGGGGGTGACGCTTCAGGAGGATACTGAATGAGAAGATTGGAAGAGCTCAGGGGATCCAGTTGCAGTGGATCAAGTCTAGTGAAAAACTGGGAGCTCAGTTGAGTGAAGATCTACAATAAGAGATTGTAGAAGAAGTGAATAAGTTCATTACAACCTTTTGTTAGAAACTGTCTCGAGATTGTTCCCATAGGAGACAGCGGTCCTACTCATGCAGATGTGGTGTATTGCTGGATGTCTTTCCCTGCGTGGCTGTATACCTATAGAAGTCTCGGAGTCTGCTAAATTAACATTGCAGCTACTAAAGGGTGTCCTGGCCCTAAACCTCTCTCCCACAGTTCTGTTTAAGAGACAATAAATCTTTTTGCATTCAAGAAGTGTCTGGCGGCCATTAATCTATCACCCACCATGCCTCATAACCCATTTTACAGAGAAGGATGTCAGCTGTCCCTTACTCTGGAGGTCACCATTAGGCCAGGACTTGGCTACATGTATAGGGTTTAAAAAAACACTGGGGGGGGTAGGGGCAGGTGTAGCGTTGGGGGTTCCATCCCTGGAATTTTGCTTTGAGATAAAAGTTTTAAGGAACCGTACAGAACGAATGTACTAAACTTTATGTTTTATACTGTTGATGTTACTGAAAGGATTGTGCATCTTGTTTGTCCTCCATGTTTCCTAAAGGAGTCCTCAGCCCAGGATCTTAACAAAGTCCGCGAGCGGATGACGAAGTTTATAGATGACACTATGAGAGAGACGGCGGAGGCCTTTCTTTACGTAGATGAGGTAAGCAGCGCCAAGCTTTAAAGGGTCGCTCTTCCCAAAATAAATCAGTTTGATTGTTTTTAAGTAAAGGAGGGTTTTTTTTTTCAACAGTTAAAGCCCAACTGAAGTCTCAACTTTCTTTCTCTTTATAATCCTTTACTACTATGTTACAATTTTTAACCAACCTTCACTCATTTTTCTCTGAGTGGAAACGTGGTTCCTGTTCTCACCCTCCAGTGTAAAAAGAGAGGGCATGTCTGGTCAGGTCTTTTAGCGTTGACTGGCCTGGGTGGTTGACCTCTGGTGCCTACTGCACAGTTACGTTTAGACACACTGAGCAATGGCTATGCCAGAAAAGTAGACATGACATTTAGCACCCCCCTAGTTATGTTCTAGGCTGTCAGGTAGATTTAGGCCTCTTTCACACGGGGCAGATCAGTCATGATCCGCCCCGTGAACACACGCTGGCTCAGCGGGGATCGCTCTGCCGATCCCCGCTGAGCAGGAAGATGACAGGTGCATCGCTGCACGCTGTGCAGCGACGGACCTGTCAGAGCGCCGCTCTCCCCTATGGGGGGATCGGATGATGACGGTCCGTAGTGTCCGTCGTCATCCGATCCGATCCGAAAACGGAGGGAAAAGTAGGTTTTTCCTCCGTTACACTTTTCGGATCGGAGCGGGGTCGGATGTCAGCGGACATGTCACCGCTGACATCCGACGCTCCATAGGGATGACTGTATGTCCGTTTTTCATCCGAAAACGGATGGATGAAAAACGGACATACGGATCATCCGTGTGAAAGAGGCCTTACTTGTTTTTGAGCTCCTCTGTAATCAGTGGAGTAGATGCTGATTGCTTTGGACTTATCAGGGTCCCACACACTGCAAGCTTGATTGCTTTTCCCTGCCTTCTGGAAGGCTCCAGAACATAGCAGTGGAGCAAATCAAATGAGCGGCCTGAATATTTATGAGGTCTCAGCCAAGCCCTGGAGAGGTTTACCCAGTAGGTGGCTGCAGATCACATAAATAGTCTGGGGCTGGAGCAGTTGGAGTTCTTGTCCAGGAGGAAAAGTTCCCAATCTGAAGGTCTGCTGCCACCCTCTCAGGAAGCCCAGCTGAAATTTACCTGGAGCTCATCAAGGTCCCAGCTTGGGGCCTACATGTTAAGAAACTCCAAAGCTAAAGCTAGGGGGATTTCACGTACGACCCCGTCTGGAGAGTCCACTAAGGATATATATATGTCTGACACTGGAGGGAGGCATATAAATTCCCAAGGACTTGTGAGGACAGACCTGAGTGCAGTATCTGGGTGACTCTTGTTGCTGTTAACCCCCGGTGCACTAATACTAAGGCTTGCCTTGCCTCGGTCATTGCTTATATGGTCCCAGTGCTGTCCATTCCCTCAGCTATTGTCGAAGGGACTTTTCTAAGAAGCAGTTGCAGAGTGGGAAGTGTCCTTTCATTACTGTTCAGTGTTCTTGAGTATCCTACAGCTCCTGTTATCCTATCCAATTTGTTCAGCAATAAATACAGAAAAAGGCAACCCCTAGACAACATGTGTCAAACACAAAGCCCGCGGGCCGAATTAGACCCACCAGACTATTTTATGAACCCCTTACACTTTTCCTGCAGCTGCGGCACTCCCCTCATCTCCGCCCTCATCTTGTGTTAGCAGTCGGCAGCAATGAGGAGGACAGAACTCCTCCGCCAGATCCTACAAGTCTCAAGGCAGCCGCAGCGAGGCTCCTCTCTGCCCCACCCCCTTCTCGTCCCAGCAATCGGCAGAAGAAAAGAGGACAAAACTCCTCCTACAGATCCTGCACCTATCTGTGCAGCTGTAGCACCCTCTAGTCTCTGCCTTCCTTAGTCTCAGCATTTAGCAGACTCTGGCAGCTTACTCTAGTCCTCCTCTGGACCTCTTCCAGACTCTACACTCTGCTTCCTAGCGCCACCCCAACTTCTTCCAGTCAGCAGACCAAGAAAGGGAGGATGGGGGGCTCTTGACATCTGATGTATGGGGGGGTGCTTAGGACATCTAGTCTTACAGATATAACCGGCCCTTTGAGGGCAATAATAATGCTAATGTGGCCCATGATGAAATTGAGTTTGACACCCCTGCCCTAGACTATTCATTGAGCCAAAAGAGTAAATGTTGCTGTATACCTGGCTGCCGCTGCACTTATGGGAGAGGGGCCTGGGACAAACCAGTGGCCCTTTCAGGGTGAGCATTACAGACACTATCAAAAATGGAGGCTCTTAGTACCATGTTCTTCTGACTGAATATTTCTTGTTGTCCTGCATAAGCAAATCACAGGTGCACTTTAAAGAGCCAAGACTCTGCTCTCTTTAATGAGGACATCTTATTCTCCTTCCTTATGTCTTTGAATCTTTTATAGTTCCTGACCTACTTATTTTCCAAAGAGAATAGCATCTGGGATGAGAAATACAATGAAATTGCAGTCCAGAATATGAATAATCCTCTGTCGCATTATTGGATTGCTTCCTCGCACAACACGTGAGTAATGATGGGACTTTAATCCTCTGGGAAAACCAGGTATATCGCATTGAAATGCATTGGGAATACTTCTAAACATAATAATAAGAAAATGAAGAAGAGTCTGAAGCTGAACTCCAAGAATTATCTGTATTAAATGCTTACGTTGGTCCAGAATGACACAATGTAAGTATGAAAATCTCGTACCTGATGGGCTGCTGGAGAATCTGGCAATACTTTGGTGATACCTCAGTGATAGCGGCGATCTTCAGGGCGAAAGAAAACTTTACCTTGGCATGAACCACATAATCTGATAAGTCAGTCATAGACATACTAGTTAGGTGTAGTTGTTAAAAATCCAGTCTTAGACGCACAATGACTTTGGTAAGACTGTGTAAGGTCAAAAATGGAATGGGTGGTGCTGGATCTCAAGAACTTGGTCTAGGTGTAGTTAGTAGTAGTGAGTCACATTCAACTGGACTTGTTCTGTAACCTTGGAGATATTTTGTAGCGTCTCCAACCACTCTTTATTTCTTTAGTGTAGCTAGAGAAGTGGCTTTGAGAAGCTATGAAATGTCTTCAACGTTACAGGACAAGTCCAGTTAAATGTGGCTCACTACTACTAGCTACACCTAGACCAAGTTCTTGAGATCCAGCACCACCGATTCCAATTTTGACCTTACACAGTGTTACCAAAGTCATTGTACGTCTAAGACTGGATTTTTAACAACTACACCTAACTTGTACGCCTAAGATTGGAGTTTAACAACCACCCCTAACTAGTAGATCAAATGAAGGTTCTCATTTATCCAGGTCATGGTATACTTAGTAGTAGTAGTTCGTCTCATTCAATTGGACTTGTTCTGTAACATTGAAGACATTTTGTAGCTTCTCCAACCACTTCTTTAGTTCTTTAGTGGAGCTAGAGAAGTGTCTTGGAAAAGCTACAAAATTTCTTCAACATTATAGAACAAGTCCAGTTAAATGTGACTAATTACTACCAATTACCGGTATACCATGAGCTGGATAAATAAGAACATTCATAGACTTATTAGCTAGGTGTAGTTGTTAAAATCCAGTCCAGTTGGAAATTCGATAACTTTGGTAAGGCTGCTTTTAAACTAAAATTACGCAGCTGATGGTGTTTTGGGTAAGATGCAGAAAATGTGGGAAAAAAAAGGAGCTCCAAGCCAGTTTTAAAGGTCCAAGTATTGAGTTTATCCATCAATGTAAACAAGGCCAACACCTCTCAGGCTCTACATTTTAAGAGATGAGGGGCACAGGTCTATAGTGACCTTTGGTGGTGTGTAGGCAGGTGCAGCTGGCTAGTCTGCCACAAGGTGGCTCTGTGGCAGAATAGTGTCTGGTTACAGCAGACAGTGTCATCAGGTGTTAGGCCCTTTTCAGATAGACCCCTCCTGCAGTTCAAAGTTATATGCCAGGTTAGAAAGAAGCTCTAGGGCACCAGCACGTGTGTAACCAGCTTACACCATGGACAGGGCAAGAGGTCAGGGGAGGAGTTGACCTGCACCCAAGAAAAGCCGGCTGTATTCTTTCTGTCCTTTCTGGAGGTGGGGTTAGGTCTTTTAGGCCAGGCCAAGAGTTCCCTGAGGGAGGCTATCCCCCTGCAGGGTTCTGGGAGAGGTGTACCTAAGGAGAAGGTGACTACAGAAAGTCCAGTCCTGTGAGTACTGATAACCCCGAGGTAGAGGAGAGGCTGTTAGAGGGAAAAATGGCTGCTAAAGGTGCTGCGCATGCTTTCACATGTGACTACTGTGGACCGTACACTAAATGTGTGTCGATGTGATGTGACTGTTATGCCATTTCCTAAAATGTATGAGTAAAGTGCAGCAAAACTAGTTCTTAAGTGGTCATTCCTCCCTTGACCTTTATTGATATAAAAGTCAATGACCGGAAATAGGGTTGCCAGCTCACCCTTTAAAACCCGAGCACATATTAATTACACAGGTTCTGAGGCTAATTTAATGAAGATGATTTTATTTACTACCTTAAATTATTTACCACCTTAAATTATTTACCACCTTAATGAGCCACGGAACCTGTGTTATTAATAGGTGTTCAATTTTAAAGGGATAAGGTGGCAACATTAGCCAGGAAAGTCTTGTGGAGGCCTCTGGCATGGGGGGGGGGGGCACAATGTGACGGAGGGTTCGGCCTCAGCAGGAGGGACTGTGTTCTAGCAGGACAGTAGTGGGGGTAGGGACTTGTGCTCTTGGCGCCAATTTCAAAGCCCCTTTTACAGGTGGACCTGATTGATTTGGATGGTGCAGCATTTGGTCTGGCAGCCTAATCCATTGTTCATTGCTCCCTCTGTAACACTCAAAATGTGTTGGAATGTTTTATAGATAAAAGGACTTCTCTACCATAACCTTTAAACTGTATTGGTTCTTTTTTTTTTTTCCACATTTAAAATGAAAAAAAAAATGGCTATAAATGTTAAGGGCTTGTAAAACGCAGAGGTGTAAATGGAGTTAAGCTAAAAAACAGGTTAGAAAAACCATCCATATGTAACACTGCAGAGTTATAACATTTAGCCTCTTCTGTAAGTTTAGCGGTGACTGATTCTCTTTAACTATGAAATAATGTAAAAAAAAGTACCAGTACACGGCAACAAGTCCTTGCAAAAGTTTATTCAATAAAAAGCACAGAGCGCCAAACAAAAAGCAGGACGGTCATGGTGACACATTTTAGCCTAAATGGCCTTAGTCATAACTATGACTGAGGTCGTTTAGGCTGAAATGCATCAATGTGATTGTCTTGTTTGTTTGGAGCTATTTGTTTTTTTAATGAATAAACTCATCGCCATGTGCCGCTAAATTTTCAACATTATTTTTTTTGGCTTATGAGCTGACAGGAGCCGTGACCGAGCCGCTATACAACCCGAGTGGGAAGTGGAGGTAGAACAGCCTTCTTTTGCTTCTCTTTAGCTACGGTAGGGAGAGTTCTCCAACCAGCGACCCTGAAAAACGTTGGAAGCCAACGGCTGAATCATCTCACCAGCATCTGTCAAAACTTGAAATTCTAATTGCGAGTAGACTGACCCTTTAAATGACTATATAATAAGGGACACAAGCGTTTTCCAGAAAGGCGGGATGACAACCCCTCCGCACCTGGGCCATTGTTCCCAGCCCTGACCCCTCTTTGTGTTTCCTGTTTAGGTATTTAACCGGAGACCAGCTGCGCAGCGAGTCCTCTACAGAAGCCTACGTGCGCTGTCTGCGGATGGGATGCAGGTGTATCGAACGTAAGCATGAAATGATTTCATTGTTATTTAATGGGAAACTATGCTAATCGTGCCACCACTCTGGTTTCTGGTCATTGTTACGCACCTGACGGAGGTTCTGATAGACGTGACCTGAGATAAGGGAGGCCACCAGACAGAATAAGAACTTGATGGTGGAAGAGTTTACATTGCTTTATTTCTAAATGTGAGGTGTTAAATGGAAAGCAGGATCAGAACAGATTTGAAATATAGCAAAAAGTGCACACTGCGGACAGTTATTCAGTAACTTGCCCCAGAGTGAGCCTTAACTTTAAAGGGCAACTCTACTTTAAAGAGTAGCAATGCGCATCGACTCTGGGCTTTTTAAATGTCTTGGATACTCCAACAGCGAGATTTCCCTGCCAGGATTACTGACTCTTTTCCTGTTCTCTCCTGGAAATTTTGTGTGTTCTTGATTTCTTTGTAAATGAAACACTGACAGGCATAGTGGGAGCCCTTCATAATGGACTTAGCAGGTATACAGATCCAAGAACTCAGCACAGGGATGGTGGGAACCCCTCATAATAGACACAGCCGGTGTACAGACCTAGGAACCCAACACAAGTATGGTGGGAGCCCTTCGTAATTGGAAAAGCATGTGTACAGACCTAGAAACCCAACACAAGGCTAAGGGGGGGGCCCTTCATAATGGGCACAGTAAGTGTACAGACCTAGGAACCCAAGGATGGCAGGAGCACTTCATAATGAGCACAGCAGATGTACAAACCTAGAAACCCAACACAAGGATGGTGGGAGCCCTTCAAAATGGGCACAGCAGATGTACAAACCTAGAAACCCAACACAAGGATGGTGGAAGCCCTTCATAATGGGCACAACAGATGAACAAACATAGAAACCCAACACAAGGGTAGTGGAAGCCCTTCATAATGGACATAGTAGGTGTACAGACCTAGGAATCCAACACAAGAGTGGGGGGAGCCCTTCATAATGGGCACAGTAAGTGTACAGTCTTAGGAACCCAACACAAGGATGGTGTGAGTCCTTCATAATGGGCACAGTAGGTGTACAGTCTTAAGAACCCAACACAAGGATGGTGTGAGCCCTTCATAATGGGCACAGTAGGTGTACAGACCTAGGAACCCAACACAAGGATGATGGGAGCCCTTCATAATGGCTACAGCAGGTGTACAGACCTAGGAACCCAACACAAGGATGGTGGGAGCCCTTCATAATGGCTATAGTAGGTGTACAGACCTAGGAACCCAACACAAGGATGGTGGGAGCCCTTCATAATGGCTATAGTAGGTGTACAGACCTAGGAACCCAACACAAGGATGGTGGGAGCCCTTCATAATGGGCACAGTAGGTGTACACACCTATGACCTTAGCACAGGGATGGCGGGATCCCTTTTGATAGGCACAGCAGGTCTACAGACCCAGAAACCCAATACAAAGATGGTAGAAGCCCTTCTTAATGTGGGCACAGCAGGTGTGCAGACCCAGGAACTTAGTGCAGGTATGGCGGGAGCTCCTCATAATGGACCCAGCAGGTGTGCAGACCCTAGAGCTCAGAGCAGAGATCTCGGGGGGGGGGAGGGGGGGGGTTAACACTCCATCATAGTTATAAGTTTTAAAAACAGGGAGTCAGTCAGTCACCACTTAACAGAAAACACATTTTGCAGCCAAAGTCATCTCTGGAATCTCCAGACGTAGCGAGGAAGCCCTTGCTGTAGTAGAGGATGCTCTGAGCTTATCTAAGTGTAATGGTTTTCTCTCTCTCTCTCCTCTCTCCAGTGGACTGCTGGGACGGTCCTGACGGAAAGCCAATTATTTATCACGGATGGACAAGAACAACGAAAATTAAATTTGACGACGTGGTGCAAGCTATTAAAGATCACGCATTTGTCACCTCTGAGTGAGTCCGCGCTGTAACTCTTAAGTAACTGTATGACCTTGACGAAATAAAAGAAAAAAAAAAAGGCCAGAGCTAAACCACTATGATTATTTTACCACGTAGACCTACCTGAGTTATTTAGTCCTTTATGAGCCTTACCTGGCCATGGTTTATTTCACAGTCCATATAAATAGCAGGTGAATTAAGGGTCATCAAACTGGAGATAGGAGATTACAGCGGTGTGGTAGAAAGGATTTTATTTATTTTACCGTGAGACTGGTCAGATTAAGGAATTTATGACCGGCGCTGCGCCGGTGATGGCAGATTCAGCAGAAAATTCCAAGCCTGGCCTGAATTCTATATAAGTATATGTTGTAAAAAAGAATATATATATAGTATGTGTGTGTGTGTGTGTGTGTGTGTATATATATATATATATATATACACTTTTTACCAAAAGTATTGGGACGCCTGCCTTTACACGCACATGAACTTTAATGACATCCCAGTCTTAGTCCGTAGGGTTCAATATTGAGTTGGCCCCGCCCTTTGCAGCTATAACAGCTTCAACTCTTCTGGGAAGGCCGTCCGCAAGGTTTAGGAGGATGTCTATGGGGATGTTTGACCATTCTTCCAGAAGCGCATTTGTGAGGTCAGGCACTGATGTTGGACGAGAAGGCCTGGCTCGCAGTCTCCACTCTAAGGTGTTCTATCGGGTTGATGTCAGGACTCTGTGCAGGCCAGTCAAGTTCCTCCTCCCCAAACTCGCTCATCTGTGTCTTTATGGACCTTGCTTTGTGCACAATCATGTTGGAAGTCAAAGTTGGGAGCATGAAATTGTCCAAAGTGTCTTGGTATGCTGACGCCTTAGGAGTTCCCTTCACTGGAACTAAGGGGCCAAGCCCAACCCCTGAAAAACAACCCCCACACCATAATCCAACCTCCACCAAATGATTTTGACCAGTGCACAAAGCAAGGTCCATAAAGACATGGATGAGCGAGTTTGGGGTGGAGGAACTTGACTGACCTCAACCCGATAGAACACCTTTGGGATGAATTAGAGCGGAGACTGCGAGCCAGGCCTTCTCGTCCAACATCAGTGCCTGACCTCACAAATGCGCTTTTGGAAGAATAGTCAAACATTCCCATAGACACCCTCCTAAACCATTAAAGTTTACGTGCGTGTAAAGGCAGGCGTCCCAATACTTTTGGTAATTTAGTGTATATATTATGCATATATATTATCATTATATATTACACACACAAACGAACGTGTATATATATATATATATATATATATATATATATATATATACATACATATACATATTTTTTTTAGTGATGATGAGGGTTTTAAGGTATTTTGGAAGGATGGTGTTAAAACGTACCAGTGACATCAGTATTTAAGTAGGAATCTGAATACTCAATCGTAAAGTATAATAGCTGAGTCTTATTTTAGAAAGGGTCCTATTTCTCTCTAATTTACTTAGTCTGAATCTGACACTTTAGTTGCCAGTAATGGCGTCACATCAATGATCAAAGAGTCCTAAAATGTTTTCAATTAAACAATTGGTATAAAAAAGATCCACCATGTTTCGGGAGTTCAGACACTCTTCATCAAGGTCTATAGCAGTGGCGGCCCGTTCATAGAGGGCGCCGCCTCCCCTATCCATGCGTCCGGCCCCCTGATCTACATATCAGTGGCGCCGGGCCATGGATTCCAATGCGGCGGGGGGGGGGGTTTAAGCACCTGATTAGAGCCAGAGGCTCTAATAGGCTTCAAAAAAGGGTGGCCTACCCAGTTGTGTGACTATGGCGAATTCATTTTCGCTGTTTTCACACTAAAGTTCCTCCCCACTAATCAGGAGGCAGGTCGTGAAACCTGTTTCCCGATTGGCCAAAGCGCCAGGCGATCCTTTTGGACGCCTGGTGCTTTGGCGGAAGAGGAGGCACACGGCAGAGGAAGCTTGAGGAGCAAACCCCCGGAGCCGCCGCTGCCCGCACTCCAGGAGAGGAGGAGAGGACACCACAGCCCAGCCACACGAGCGGGTAAGTGCCGGGCACTCAGCTGAGCCGTGGTGTGCAGTGCGCCCATCATCACAGCGGGCAGCCAGAGGAGGAGAGGAGAGCCTCCCGCCCGTCCCCAAGCGGGGATCTCACAGTGATGTGGCGCGGCGGCCACATTGTAATTACCACCTTCTGGAGCCTGCAGTCCCTATTATGGACGTCCTGCGTCCCGCGGTCCCACCATTGAACCAGTGGGAAGTCCATCATAGGCGCTGCAGGCTCCAGAAGGCGGGACCTGCTATGTGACTCGGCGGCACTCGGCGGCGCTCGGGATCAAAACTGTTCCCGCTCAGCGGCGCTCGGGGCTACTAATACAGTTGTGCATGGCTGATACCCGGGGCTTTTCGGGGACCCATTCGGAGCTCCAGCCCCCCCCTCCCGACGCCACTGCCCACCCCACCTTCCTGCATACTAGACCCCTTAAAGGGCCGGCAGGGGTTAAGGGATATTTATATATAGACTATCAAGTAATATCACCAGCACATTGAGGGGTGAGGACAATCTGATGTCCATATTACCTGATACCTAATTCTGAATATCTGAAAATCATCAATATCCTATTGAGTCCTGCAAATTTTGAGATGATGTACCATATGAGCCCTGACGAAGGGGGGTGTCTGCACACAAAGCACACTTCCTTTCCAGTAATACAGTAACACACAAGGCTCTTTTATTGGACAATATTTGCTTATCCCGGAGTTCGGCTTTAACTTGCCATTTCTGTAACGTTGTCCAGACCTCCTTATCCCCAATCAGTGCCGATTTCCTTGAGGTGCACTGCTTGGACCTTGAAGAAGGGGGGCAAACCCCGGAAACTTGTCCTGAAAGTTTGGATGTCAATGCAAATTAAAAAAAAAACTATCCCAGACGTTGTTCTAGTTGTTCTATGTCTCATTCAGGTACCCAGTCATACTCTCCATAGAGGAGCACTGCAATGTAGAGCAGCAGAGGTACATGGCCAAGGTGTTCAAGGAGGTCTTCGGAGATCTTCTGCTGACCAAACCCACCGAAGCGAGCGCCGACCAACTGCCCTCACCCACCCAGCTGAAGGAGAAGATCATCATCAAGGTAAAGCCGCCCCAACATCTAAGGGGAATAGAAAGACAAAAAATATTTGGACTCTTCCTCTTATCGGAAACTCAGCTCAGTACTGGTGCCAGTCAGACAACGGGAGCTGCAAAGTCAGCTGGTCTGCTGGACCAACGCCATGGCTCAGTGATGGAGAACCTTGGCAACCCCAGATGTTTTGGAACTACATTTCCCATGATGCTCATGCGCTCTGCAGTGTAGGTGAGCATCATGGGAAATGCAGTTCCAAAACATCTGAGGTGCCAAGGTTCACCATCACTGCTAAAGCTTATTAGGTGTGTGTCTTCAGGTGAGTAAAAATTTGAAACAGGGCTCCCCCAACTGGAGATAAAGATGAACAGAAAACACAGAAATAAAGATAAGTTTACAAAAACTGAGTCTTTGGGTGTTGTACTGTTATTTACTTATTACTTCCATATTCTCTCCCTGCCAGAAAAGAAGTGTGAGCTCAGTTTTGAGCCTCGAAACGCGTAGCCACCTGTCTTTTTTTTGTCTTTAATAAATGTACTGCTGACTGCCACTTGAAACACCACATAGCTTGGCTTTACATCTTCTTGTGACTTTTGATTTGCAGCACAAAAAACTGGGACCGAAAGGGGATTATGTCACCAATGCAGACGACAGTAAGGAAGAGACCAAACTGCAGGGGGAGCTCTACATGTGGGACCCTATAGATCAGGTAATTCGCTCACCTTCTCTTTATGCTGGGTGTTCGCTGGGTTTTTTTTGTGCCACTTTTTTCATTTTAATATGAAAACTTTAAGTAAAACTTTTTTTAAAGGATCAGTCCACTCCAAACTGAGATTTCGGATTTCAGGCGAGGTCTTGGATCTGCACATAATGAGGGGTTCCCACTGTCCCTTTAAGAGGTTGTTAACCTCGGGAGCCCAGAGACAGACTTCCCAGCTGTGTGATAAATCCTGTGATTGGCTCCTGTAGCAATCACATGATCAGGAGCCTGGCTCCCAGTGAGGAACCATGGTCCGGTCAGGGACCGCTCGGTCACTGTGCTGGGAGCCCATAGAATAACGCCGGTGCCGAATAAGAAATCACACTTCCATGTGTCAACTCCGCCCACAGTCTGCATTTGGTCTGCCCACTTTCTGGGTGAGCATGCTCAAATCTGGCATGCTTTACAGGTTTGTCCTGAGGAGGCCCCGCCTCTAAATAGGCAGGGGCCACCCACTAGCTGCCAGGATCCCGGCAATGAATGCCTTTTTAAGTTACTATGCATGTGCTGTTTGATGCTGTAATCGCAGGACATAGCCCAGGACACATGATCTGTTGACAGAGGGCCAGAATGTGGGACTACCCCTGTAAATCCGGGACAATTGGAAGCAATACTGGGACATAGCCCAAGACACAGGATCTGTTAACTGGGGGCCAGGAATGCAGGACTATCCCTGCATATCCGGGACAATTGGAAGCAATCCTGGGACATAGTCCAGGACACAGGATCTGTTTAAAGAGGGTCAGGATGCGGGCCTATCCCTGCAAATCCGGGACAATTGGAAGCAATCCTGGGACATAGTCCAGGACACAGGATCTGTTTAAAGAGGGTCAGGATGCGGGCCTATCCCTGCAAATCCGGGACAATTGGAAGCAATCCTGGGACATACTCCAGGACACAGGATTTGTTGAAAGAGGGTCAGGATGTGGGACTATGCCTGCAAATCCGGGACAATTGGCAGCAATCCCGGGACATAGTCAAGGACACAGGATCTGTTAACAGAGGGCCAGGAAGTGGGACTATCCCTGCAAATCTGGGGTATATCCCAGGACACAGGTTCTGTTAACAGGGGGCCAGGATGCGGGACTATCCCTGCAAATATGGGACACACCCCAGAACACAGGCACTGTTGACAGGAGGCCATGATGCAAGACTATCCCTGCAAATCCGGGACAATTAAGAAGCAACCCCCGGACATAGCCCAAGACACTCGATCTGTTAACGGAGGGCCAGGAAGTGGGACTATCCCTGCAAATCTGGGACATAGCCCAGGACACGGGTTCTGTTGACAGGGGGCCAGGATGCGGGACTATCCCTGAAAATCCGGGACATACTCCAGAACACAGACACTGTTGACAGAAGGCCATGATGCAAGACTATCCCTGCAAATCCAGGACAATTAAGAAGCAATCCCCGGAAATTGCCCAGGACACAGGTTCTGTTGACAGGGGGCCAGGATGTGGGACTATCCCTGCAAATCCGGGACATTCCCCAGGACACAGGATCTGTTAACAGAGGGCCAGGATGCGGGACTATCCCTGCAAATCTGGGACATTCCCCAGGACACAGGATCTGTTAACAGAGGGCCAGGATGCGGGACTATCCCTGCAAATCTGGGACATAGCCCAGGACACAGGTTCTGTTGACAGGGGGCCAGGATGCTGGACTATCCCTGCAAATCCGGGACATACCCCAGAACACAGACACTGTTGACAGAAGGCCATGATGCAAGACTATTCCTGCAAATCCGGGACAATTAAGAAGCAATCCCCGGACATAGCCCAAGACACAGGTTCTGTTGACAGGGGGCCAGGATGCGGGACTATCCTTGCAAATCCGGGACATTCCCCAGGACACAGGATCTGTTAACAGAGGGCCAGGATGTGGGACTATCCCTGCAAATCTATGTCTGTTATCTTTATAATTCCTGCTCCTCACCGTAGATTGAGACATAAATCTATAGGGAGAAGCAAATCTGTTTACAGAGCTGAGGAACTCCACTGACAATAAAGCAAGAATTTCTTTTATTTGTAAAAAATCATATAGTCCTGGTGGTTCAGAACATGACCCACAACAGAAGTGTGGGCGGCCACCTGGCCAAGCTGGCCAAATTCAGTTCATTGTGGCCATGCCCACTTTGACTGAGCCTTCATTTACTTTTATTGCCAGAAGGACGGCACCATATCTGTTCAGGCATTAACCAGGGTCAGTGTCTTACTTCCCGAACTGAGATGCCGGCTCAGAGATGACATAATTATGTAAATCTGGTTTAAATAGCGCTTCTATCTGCCTTGGGCTCAGCTTTTAAAGAATGACTATTGCAGAGAATTATTGAGATCGGTGCAGGTAGGGATACAGCTAAACTACAACCTAATCATACATGTACATATGCTGTGGGGTTGTCCTAAAAAGTCAATAAGTCCAAAGATATCCATAGCAGCTCCTCATTGAGACTAAAGTAATCTCTGCAATATATAAAGGAAACAGCAGAGGGCGCTGTCTAAGTGTAGTGAGTTGCCATTTTCCTCTATACTGCACTTAGCCGGCGCCCTCTGCTGTTTCCTTTAGACGAATGCCTATTGGAATCTGATAATATATTAATTTGACTTAAAATTCACAGCTGTCATTTTTAATACAATGTATGTGACTATTATTTCTGTTATAGAAATGGTCTGTTCGATACTGCGCCATCGCCGGCGATAAGCTTTCCTATGGCGATGAAATTGAACAAATTACAGAAGAGAGCGCCGCCAAGGTAATCACCGCAAATAAATTCGCCTTTCCTAAATTATTATGATTGCTTTTTGTTTTGTCGGTTGTTTATTCCACTCCTCGGCTATATTACTGTATTAGTAATCTTATACTGGCCATATGCATTACAATCTCCATCATTGGTGTCAGTGGGAGGAATAGTGCCCCATCATTGGTGTCAGTGAGAGGAATAGTGCCCCATTATTGGTGTCAGTGAGAGGAATAGTGCCCCATTATTGGTGTCAGTGGGAGGAATAGTGCCCCATTATTGGTGTCAGTGGGAGGAATAGTGCCCCATTATTTGTGTCAGTGAGAGGAATAGTGCCCCATTATTGGTGTCAGTGAGAGGAATAGTGCCCCATTATTGGTGTCAGTGGGAGGAATAGTGCCCCATCATTGGTGTCAGTGGGAGGAATAGTGCCCCATCATTGGTATCAGTGGGAGGAAAAGTGCCCCATCATTGGTAACAGTGGGAGGAATAGTGCCCCATCATTGGTGTCAGTGGGAGGAATAGTGCCCCATCATTGGTGTCAGTGGGAGGAATAGTGCCCCATCATTGGTGTCAGTGAGAGGAATAGTGCCCCATTATTGGTGTCAGTGAGAGGAATAGTGCCCCATTATTGGTGTCAGTGGGAGGAATAGTGCCCCATCATTGGTGTCAGTGGGAGGAATAGTGCCCCATCATTGGTATCAGTTGGAGGAATAGTGCCCCATCATTGGTGTCAGTGGGAGGAATAGTGCCCCATCATTGGTATCAGTTGGAGGAATAGTGCCCCATCATTGATGTCAGTGGGAGGAATAGTGCCCCATCATTGGTGTCAGTGAGAGGAATAGTGCCCCATCATTGGTGTCAGTGGGAGGAATAGTGCTCCCTCATTGGTGTCAGTCGGAGGAATAGTGCCCCATCATTGGTGTCAGTGGGAGGAATAGTGCCCCAGAGGCTGGATAAGAACAAGCATAGGTTTGCTTCTGGCCTTAGAGCCGTAGTTTTGGTCTAAGTGATCTCTATGGAAGAGGAGACTGAGGAAATGCTTCTTAGTGCGTGAAGCAGACTGATGACATCATTTCAGCCTAGGCAAAGCCAATTGGAAGTTTTCTAATGATAAATGTTATACTGTTCTTGTACAATGTAGTATGTTCAGTATTTATGCCGACTTGTACAATTACCGCCTTCACTGGCGCGGATCGAATATTCGCTTTCGTGTTATTTGCTCAGACAATCTCCTTTTTTTTTTTTTTTTTCATTTTCTAATTATTTTCTGATTGGATTTTTCTTATATTTTATTTGTTTTTGCCATATTGGTTCCATTCCACCCAAGCCTAGTGTCAGGGCTGTGTGTGGGAGATGTCATACAATGAGCTCTGTATTCGATCGTTCTCTCGGCCTTCCGTCTTATTTGTGATTTTTTTCTGCGCTCGCTTCGTATCAATTCCCAGCGCATTCGCTTTCATTGACTTACCTGACTCGGAACTCGGCGGACGTATGAAGGATATGAAATGTTACAATGTAGCAATGATCCACATAAAGACCGCGACGCTTTTTAAGATTGTGAAAAGACGTATTTGGCGATCGTCGGAGCGTTGCGGCGGAGGCGATAACCGCGGCGTGAAATGTCGTCCTTCCAAACCTGTAATTCTCTCTAATCAGCCCTTAGTGTCCGCCGCAGTATTTGTGGGCGAGATGCATTATCCTCAGAGCGCCGGACTGTGAGTTGTGTAGACGTTATAAATAAGTCCGCGGGCGCATTCCGCCATCGTTCGTGTGAAGAACGCGCCAGCGACGTGCCAGCCGTGCTTTATGAGCGTTTCTTTACCTGATCGGAATGCAGAGAATAGAAAGAAACTGCAACAAATATCTGCAAAGTGTTAAATCTGAACTCAGAACTTCCACTGAATTCTTCCATAGAAGAGGAAATCCACCGTTATGGTCCATTCAGAAAACATTCGTTGGACGAACGTCACACACGTTCATGTACGCTGTATACATGCAGCCTGTCATTTCTCTAATAGAGTCATCCTTAGGATCATCAGCGCCTTCTAGTGGCCAAAATGTGCGATTGTTTTCTGAAACGCCTCAAAATAAAGAGGCATTTTGTACTCTAGTTGGCGCTGATATCAGAGAGATCGATCTATCAGAGGAACGATTCATTGTTTTATAAATAGACACATTTGTCATGATGTTCATATCCCATAATACTCCCTCTAGTGCCGCCGTACACACGATCGGAAATTTCGGCCCGCAAAAGACCGATGAGAGTTTTTCGTCGGAAAATGCGATTGTGTGTGCGCTCCATCGGACTTTTGCTGGCGGAATTCCAGCCAGCAAAAGATTAAGAGCATGCTCTCTATTTTTCGGTCAGGAAAAGTTCCTACGCGAAAATGCGATCGTCTGTAGCAATTGTGACGCGCAAAATCCCTACACATGCTGGGAAACAATTCGAGGCATGCTCAGAAGCATTGAACGTCATTTTCTCGGCTCGTCGTCGTGTTGTATGTCACCGCGTTCTTGATGGTCGTAATTTCAGCGAACTTTTGAGTGACCGCGTGTATGCAAGGCAAGCATGAGCGGAATCCCGTCGGAAAAGCCGTCAAATCTTTTTCCAATGAGAAAACCGATCGTGTGTACGCCGCATAAGAGTATATTCACATGACTTGTCCCAGTCTGCCTTGCATGGCGACATGTGTTTTCTATGTTTATGTATGTGCATCTATGTATGTATGTTTATGTATGTGTGTCTATGTATGTATGTATGTTTATGTATGTGTGTATGTATGTCTATTTATATATGTGTATGTATGTTTATGTATATATGTGTATGTATGTTTATGTATGTATGTTTATTTATATATGTGTATGTATGTCTATTTATATATGTGTATGTATGTTTATTTATATATGTGTATATATGTTTATGTATGTATGTCTATTTATATATGTGTATGTATGTTTATGTATGTATGTCTATTTATATATGTGTATGTATGTATGTGTGTTTTATGTATGTATGTGTATGTATGTATGTATGTCTATGTATGAATGGCTATGTATGTATGTCCATGTATGTTTATGTATTTATGTCTATTTATGTATGTTTATGTATGTATATTTATGTATGCATGTCTATGCATGTCTATGTATGTATGTTTATGTATGAATGGCTATGTATGTATGTCCATGTATGTTTATGTATGTATGTATGTTTATGTATGTATGTCTGTTTATATATGTCTATGTATTTATGTCTATTTATGTATGTATATGTATGTTTATGTATGTATATTTATGTATGCATGTCTATGTATGTATGTACTGTATGTATGTATGTTTATGTATGTATGTCTATGTATCTACAGTATGTTTATGTATGTATGTCTAGTTATATATATATGTCTATGTATGTACTGTATGCATGTCTATGTATGAATATTAGAGTTGCCACCTCATCCCTTTAAAACCGAACACATATAAATTACACGGGTTCTGTGGGTGATTAGGGTGGTAATTAAACTCACTTGGTGCCTTATCTGCATTTAATTAGCCTCAGAACCCGTGTAATTCATATGTGTTCAGGTTTAAAGGGATGAGGTGGCAATCTTAATGTATATCCATGTATGTATGTCTGTTTATGGATGTATATGTATGTATATCAATGTATGTATGTCCATATGTATGTCTTTGTATATCTATGTAGGTATGTACAGTATATATATATATATATATATATATATATGTCTATGTACAGTATGTGTGTTATGATTGTATGTATGTCTATGTATGTATGCCTGTGTTTATTATATGTTTATTATATGTTGTATATAATGATCATTGGTGTATAACAATGTAGTACAAGGGTTGATTATCGCCGGGTCTCTTTCTTGTATTCACTGCAGTTTTGTTTTCTCTCCCTTCCTTTTCACAGTCTTCACAAGAACAACATGTGCAGGAGAAATGGTTCCACGGGAGGATGCAGGAGGGCCGATTCATGGCGGAGCGCCTCCTGCAGGAGTACTGCGCTGAGATGGGCGGCAAAGACGGCACGTTCCTGGTGCGGGAGAGCGAGTCGTACCTGAATGATTATACTCTCTCCTTCTGGTATGATCTGTCTAGAGATAAACTACAGGAAACTCATCCTAAGAATAAACTACACAGGTGGCTTGAATATATGGGAAATGTTAGATACTATTCTGTATATTCTGATGCTTTAAACGTCTCCTTTTACTTTTTTTTTTTTTTTGCTGTCCAATTTTTCTATTCGGTGAAGTAATGTGGCCAATGAGGGGACTTTTTTGGCTGCCGATCAGCAACTTCCAAAACCCTCGGAGGTCATTTATAGAAAATCTCGTATTGTATCGTCAGCGCCACCTAGTGGCAAAAATACATTTTTTCCCTTTCCTGGGGCTAATAATAGGAACTACATATATTAGAGACAATACAGTGATTTTCACTCTAAATGCACAGATGTTTGTCGCATCCGCACAACGATTTTATACATCGTATTCATACAAGTATAGTAAAATCTCCGCAATGGGACACAGATGCCAACAAAATGGGGGAAGCAAGGACGGATCTAAGGGGAGTGTTGGGCCCCCTCCCCCCAGGCTGCTCTGGACACATTGGGGTGGCTAAGCGCTCCTCCTCCTGACCATCATGCTAGGGGACACCCGCAGTGCTTGGGGGAAGTAGAACAGTTTGGAGGAGACTGGCTTTGCCACGCACTCGATACGGTGCAGCACCGATCCCCCCCCCGTGGCTCCCCTGCAGCTGCTAACCTCTCCTCCTCTCCCCACCTGCTGGCTTTGGGTGTTTCAGGGGAGCCACAGGGGGACTGAACTCCGGAAATAGATCGCCCTTGGTGCTCTTATCCTCCCCCTCACCGATATCCCCTGGCGCCCCCTCTTCCCCTCCTCCCCCTCATGCCAGCTACAGCTGTGTCAGGATGGAGAGTGAGATGGGGAAGGGGTGCTGATAAATATTTTCATACAACCCCTTCCTAAATGATCACAGTGAGCAATCGGTGCCAATCGCTCCTGTGTTCATTCATCAGTGAAACGTAGTAAACACGGTTTGCTATGCTTCAACTTGTGAATGAATAGGAGCCTCTGTACAGAGGCTTCTGTTCATTCATCTGCAGTGCAGCTGAGGCTTCAGAGAAAGAGACTCTGTCTCAGTTCCTCTCTCTGTTCCATAGAAGAGACATCAGGGCTCTGTTTACACCCCTAATGTCTCACCATAGTCCCCCCCCCCCAATAAAAGGGGAAAGAAATAACACTGTAAAAAAAATAATAATAATAATAATAAGACATGTGCACTGACAAAAAATGTGTTTGTTTTCGTTTCATTTGTTTTTTTTTCAGAAATTCAAAAATTCGGAATTCGGAAATTTGGAAATTCGGAAATTTGAAAATTCTGATTTTCGAATTTCGAATTTTCAAATCTCCAAATTTTCGAATTCCAAATTTCCAAATGTTCAAATGTCAAATTTCCGAATTGTCAAATTTCCGAATTTCAAATTTCCGAATTTCTGAACTTCCAAATTTCCGAAATTTCGAATTTCCGAATTCGAATTTTCCAATTTCCGAAATTTTCCAATTTCCCAATTTTCTAATTTCCAAATTTCTAATTTCTGAATTCCAAAATTCCCAGTTTCCGAAGTTCCGAAATTTCGAATCTTTGAAATTTCAGAAATTTCCAAAATTCGTAAACTCGAAAATTCGGAAATTTTGGAAATTGAAAAATTCGGAAATTTCGAAAGTTGAAAAATTCGGAAATCTGGAAATTTCAGAATTAATGAATTTGTCAAAATTTGTTAAAAAACAAACTCGGAAATAAACGAATTGCACATGTCTAATAATAATAAAAAGAAACTCCTAGAAAGACGTCATTCGCACTGGGCATACTCCAGCATACATCCGTACATTGCCTCCAGGCACAGCTTGACCCCCCCCCCCCCTCCTATCCTTTCCTCCCACCCATTCATCAAGTATTTTTGAATAAGACACCTTGATGTGGACTTATAAAACATTCTTTTAGCGATTCACCTGGTAAAGGCGCATGTACATTTGTTCTTGGTGAATCTAAATCTTTATCCAGTGCTGTTTGAATGTCAGTAATTGATTTTAACCAAAAAAATACCACAATCAGCCACTAGTTGGAGCCAAGTGTTATAGAAAATTCCTATGATACTTAGCACTATCTAGTGGCCAGATGCAGTATTTTCGGTTTTACATCAATGCAAAACATTCAACCCAGTGGTCACTAGTGCCGCCTTGAGGAAGCGACCCTGCATCACCCCCCCCCCCCAAAACGTTGGCTTTGCAAAACCGATGTGACTTTGCACTAATAAAAGTCACAGATGGCAATAAAATAGGGGCTGCAAGGACGGATCTAGGGGGGGTGCTGGGCCCAGATTTCATCCCCAGGCTGCTCTGGACACATTGGGGGGGGCTAAGTTTGCCTTGGAGTGCTGGTGACCCCTCATCTTTCTTGTTCTGCGGTCAAGGCACCGCCCCCCCCCCCAGAAAGGTTCCGTTTCAAATGCTGTTTTACGTTTTGCATAAAGCTCTGGCTCTGAGGCTAGTCCTCGAAACGCGTTAGCCTTTTGGACACCCATTTATCCCGTCACACGTTGTGATGAGCTGTGGACCGGATGGTGCTGCTCTTTGTGATGAGCTTCGATACAGTTGCCATTCTGTGAGTATAATACTGACCGCTTTTTACAATAAGTCATGTTTTTAGGATAATGCACTAGGTCGGTGCGCTCTCTCTCTGTTTTTGTTTCGTGGTTTCTATGTTTGACAAACCTCCTTAGACCCGGTCTGTCCAGACAGTAATATCACCTGCTGACTCGGCACCATCCACAGGCAGCTTAACTCTTCAAAAAGGACACAGAAGTTGAATCTGACACAATTTTACTTCAGCTACTTGTAGTACAGAGGAGGTTTTTCCAGTCTTTTGAAGTGTAATGCCCCAGTACACACTGGTCGGATTTTCCGACGGAAAATGTGTGATAGGACCTTGTTGTCGGAAAATCCAACCGTGTGTGGGCTCCATCACACATTTTCCATCGGATTTTCCGACACACAAAGTTTGAGAGCAGGATATAAAATTTTCCGACAACAAAATCCGTTGTCGGAAATTCCGATCGTGTGTACACAAATCCGACGGACAAAGTGCCACACATGCTCAGAATAAATAAAGAGATGAAAGCTATTGGCCACTGCCCCGTTTATAGTCCCGACGTACGTGTTTTACGTCACCGCGTTCAGAGCGATCGGATTTTCCGACAACTTTGTGTGACCGTGTGTATGCAAGACAAGTTTGAGCCAACATCAGTCGGAAAAAATCCTAGGATTTTGTTGTCGGAATGTCCGAACAAAGTCCGACAATTGACATGTTTGACATGTGCGGTTCGTTCTTTCCAAATTGAAATTTGGACAAATTGTTCGTTATTCGAAAAACTCAGATGTATCCGAATTTTCGAATTACAATAGTGACGAATTTAAACGAATCCAAAATAACAAAATCAACATTTCGGCAGAAATTCGAATAGTTTTCAAATCAAATTCAGATTTCTGAAGAGAATAACATAAAATAGAAAATAATGGAATTGGATAGAAAAGAATGGAAAAGAATAGAAAAAAATAGAATAGAAAATAAAATATTTACAATATAATAGAGTAAAACAGAATAGAACATAAAAAAATAGAATAGAAAAAATAGGGATAGAATAGAAAGCAAAAGAATAGAGTAAAACTGAACAAAACAGAATAGAAAGTAAAAGAACAGAATAGAATAGAAAATAATGGAATAGAATAAATAAAAAAAAATAGAATAAAATACAAAGAATATAACCGTCTTCCGAAATTCTCATTTCGAAAAGAATAAATTCGTATTTATATAGAAAAGAATAGAATAGATTAGAAAAGAATAGAAAAGAATACAATATAATAGAGTAAAACAGAATAGAATAGAAAATAAAAAAATAGAATAGAAAAAAAATGGATAGAATAGAAAACAAAAGAATAAACTGAATAAGAGTAAAACTGAACAAAATAGAATAGAAAGTACAAGAACAGAATAGAATAGAAAATAATGGAATAGAATAAAAAAAATAGAATAAAATACAAAGAATATAACCACCTTCCAAAATTCTCATTTTGAAAAGAATAAATTCATATTTAAATAGAAAAGAATAGAATAGAATAGGATATAAAAGAGTAAAACAGAATAGAATAGAAAATAAAAAAATAGAATAGAAAAAAATGGATAGAATAGAAAACAAAAGAATAAACTCAATAAGAGTAAAACTGAACAAAATAGTAAAAGAAAGTGAAAGTAAAAGAACAGAACAGAATAGAAAATAATGGAATAGAATAAAAAAGAATAGAATAAAATACAAAGAATATAACCATCTTCCGAAATTCTCGATTTGAAAAGAATACATTTGAATTTAAATAGAAAAGAATATAAAAGGAAATAAAATAATAGAATAGAAAATAATAGAATAAACAATAGAAAATAATAGAGTAGAAAGACTATAACAATATAACCGTTTGCCGAAATTTGAATTTCTAATAAAATAAATTTGAATTTGAATAAAATAGAAAAGAATAGAATAGAAAATAAAAGACTAGAATAGAAAAAAAAAACTATAAAATAGAATGGAATAGAAAGAATATAACCACCTTCCAAAATTCGAATTCTGAATAAAATAAATTCGACTTTGAATGGAATTCGATTCAAATGGAATTCAAAAAATTTGGATCGATTCGAATAAACAAAACAAATTCTGAAAAAAACGAATTAAACAAATTGAACTAGACTGATTTATGGCAACAACGAATCGGAATGAAACACATTTTTTCATTCTGCACATGTCTAAGGACAATAACTTCCACAAGCCCCGCCTCTGTGAATAACTTACACTGACTGAGGGAATGTGGAAGTTGGTAGGATCTAGCGTAGGACTTAACCAAATAGCACGAAACAGGAGGGGAGGATACAGGAAGATACCAAATAACATTAGTAATCAAGTTGTAGTGACCCAAAACTGTCATTAGATGTCAGCACACTAAAAAAACAATAATAACCTAATGCAGTTCAATACAACACAGAAACATAAATGTGGGGCAGAACGATGACCAAGCCACCAACAGCTCACAGTCAACTATTGATGATTGGAAACTGGTGGGCCGGACTCCTGATGACATCAGCACTGTGTAGCCAATTACAGTGCAAGAAGATTGGGAACCCTGCCTTTTGGCTCCGGCTGTCAAAGCCCATTTAAAGCGTTTGGGGTTAAAATGTACTTGCCTTGTAGTTGCCCAATCAGACAGGACATCCAGGTCAGCTCGAAAGTCAAAGCCGTCTTGTAGGGACTTAATTGGTGCCATCATAAATGGTACTTTTTAATCCCAAGGTCTTCATCTTTTATAGGCAGGCTATAAAAAGGTTTCAACATTTTTTATCTTTACTCCCATGGACCTTATTTGTTTTTGTACGGCTCCGATGTTATGACCGTTCTCCGTATATCTAGTAAATGAAATCCATTCATTCTCTGACCATTCCTTCCTTCGTTCTTAGCTCTTCTTGTTTTATGGAAGAGAAGCTAATCTTGTGATGGTGCCCCTCTTGCAGGAGGTCAGGGAGAGTCCAGCACTGCCGGATCCGCTCCTGTACGGACGGAGAGTATGTGAAGTATTACTTGACCGACAACTTGACGTTCGACAGTATTTATGAGCTAATACAGCACTACAGGGAGTCCTCGCTGCGCTGTGCCGACTTCGAGCTGCGCTTAACGGACGCCGTCCCGAACCCCAACCCGCACCTGTGCAAGGAGTAAGTCTTTCTTTATGTCTGTTTTGTTGTGTGTCTATGGAAGCCATTCTCATTTAGGGTTCTGAGAAATCCTAGGGTTAATTCAGAGGTTGTTAGAAGTTCCTTCAGGGGTTTCTAGGGTTCCTTCAGAGGTTGCTAGGAGTTCCTTCAGAGGTTGCTAGGGGTTCCTTGAGCTGACTGATTGACCTCCCAATGGTACCCTCATTCAAAAGATCACCCGGCTTATTAGTACCCTTGTTCAGCAGATCCCCAGCTCATTGGTACCCTTGTTCAGCAGATCCCCAATTTATTAGTACCCTCGTTCAGCAGATCCTCAGCTTATTAGTACCTTCATTCAGCAGATCCCCTGCTCAGTAGTACCCCCAGCTTTGCTGATCCCCCACTCATTAGTACCCCTGTTCAACAGATCCCCAGCTCATGGTACCCTCATTCAGCAGATCCCCAGCTCATTGGTACCCTCATTCAGCAGACCCCCAGCTTATTAGTACCCTCGTTCACCATATCCCCAGCTCATTGGTACCCTTGCTCAGCAGATCCCCTGCTTATGGTGCCTTGAGGGCTCCTTTACACTTGCTTAGCGTCAACATGATTCATTGATGCTTTTTTGAAGCTTTAATGAAGATTGGCAAATACCCTGTGTGTGTGTGTGTTGACTCAGTAGTACCCCTACTCAGCAGATCCTCAGCTCATTAGTTCCCCTGTTCAACAGATCCCCAGCTCATTGGTACCCTCATTCAGCAGATCCCCAGCTTATTAGTACCCTCGTTCAGCAGATCCCCAGCTCATTGGTACCCTCATTCAGAAGATCCCCAGCTTATTAGTACCCTCTTTCAGCAGATCCTCAGCTTATTAGTACCTTCGTTCAGCAGATCCCCTGCTCAGTAGTAACGCCCAGCCCTGCTGATGCCTCACTCAGTAGTAACCCCCAGCTCTGCTGATCCTCTGGTTTGCTGATACTCCTCTCTCTAGTCCCTGCTCACCTCCCACTATATTGCTTCCACGCTGCGCACCATCTGTGGCATTGTTAGTTTCTCCTGCTCAGGCCCCCCAGCCCTGCCGAACTTGTGCCACTTAGTCCTCTTTCTCCGGTCCCCACTCACCTTCTGGTATAGCATTCCCATGTTGCACACCACATGAGCTGTCTGCTAGCTGCTCCACTCCAGTCCGGACCCTACTTACCTTCCTGCTGCTCCACACTGCACACCAGATGTGACACCTGCACCAGACACTTCCAGGATTTATACACATGAACCTGGAAGTGACTGCTGATGATGTTTTTCTGATTCGCTTGTTGGTTTCCCAGTGCATCTTGGGATATCTCATACCTGCAATACCTCCAAAACAAGGCAAAGCTAAAGCTGAATAAAAGCCCCTCAAAAGCTGCAGGTGCTGTTAGCGAGCGTTGTCATAGACTTCTAAGGAGGCTTTGGAAAGTGTCAAGGGGTATAATTTTTGGAGCAAAGCAAATTCAACGTATGATCAGGGCTGTAAGGTCACCATTTTTTTTAGGGACAGGAGCTTTGATTGGTATTCAGAGAGCTTTGAAAAAGTCTGTCCAATGCCACATTTTGAAGCAAGTGTAAACGAGCCCTTAGGGAGGCATTCTTTCCAGTGGCCACCAATATAAGACATTTTGGTCTCACTGTCCCCCAGTGAATTGGTTATAACCGAGGTTCCCCATGATCTAAAGTCATTTCAAGGTTTCCTCTAAGGTAGAAGGGTTGAGAAAATGTTTCCTGTATAACGCAAAAACCAGTAGTAGTCCCAGGGATGGCAGGACCAGACCATATGACAAATATTTGGTGCAATCAGTAACTGGCCACAAAGTCCTTAGCGCAGCTCCTCATCAGATAGAAGGGTTATCTGTAATATAGCAAAAGAATACAAGAGGGCGCCTCTAAGTGCAGCAGTTTAGTAGGTTTATTAATAAAGAGAGTAATTATCAACTCCCATTCGGTCGGATACATAAATGCATGCCATGTAAAAACAAGACCGTCGTCTGTGGTCCCAGATGGTGCAGAAGTAAATCTGAGTTGTAAGCACAAAGCTGCTGACATGGGATGGAAACACGGGCAGCATGGACACAGGAGCTGAACTGTCAGAAGTCTGACAGCGTGGGAAACTCTGTGATGACGTCAGACGCTGGAAGCCTGACAACGCATTTTGGGGCAGTACATCCTCTTTCTCAAGCCTCAAGAGGCTTGAGAAAGAGGCTGTACCACCTTGAAACACGTTGCTACGCCCCCTTCAGACTTCTGACAGTTCAGCTCCAGGTCCATCTTGTGGTACATGGAACCTCCACAGCCTTGCCCTGGGCGCTGGACAAACCCATCCCAGTATTGGTGGCCACTATCAGGAAGTTAGTCAAAAGCAAAGTAGAAGGAAGTGGCTGGAGGGGAATCCACCTTTTCCCTGTCCTGCTTGTGTGTCACCGTTGCTGTCACATAGAAAGAAGGGGCACAGTTCCCTTTTAATGTCTGTGGTTAATGAATGGATCAGTGACCGGTTGTTCATTTGGTGTAGTTGGTATTACGACAACCTGAGTCGAGGAGAAGCGGAAGAAATGTTGACGAGGATACCGCGAGACGGAGCGTTTCTGATACGAAAGAGAGACGAGCCGAATTCCTACGCCATCACCTTCAGGTAGGTGCTCCCTTTTTCATTCTATCCTCTTTTTCATCCCAGGATTCTGATTGGACGTTTAGAAAGGACCTAATCTTTTCTGTTGTACTAATTCAATGAAGTGTGAAGAGTTTAAGCCCAACTCCATTCAAACCCGTCCAACAGCTGGAACTCTCCACAGGATCTTCCTACAACTAAAAACAGCTAAATGACTCAGAGGCATTGCTGTGTCTTGGCCTAGGCCAACAAGGCCCAGGCCTAGGGCGGCACTTTGAAAGGGGGCAGCAAGAAAGCCGCACCCGCACAAAAAAAAGCCCCCCACCCAGTCCCGATGGCCGCACAAATACAGTCCCCCATAAGGTGGCATAAAGTGAATGACAGCTGCGGTCTCCGCTCAGCTGGGCACGGCTGTGCGGGGTGTGGAGGGCAGTCCCTGTTCGGCAGGGCTTGGCTATGCTCGAGCAGAGGGGCGGTCTCAGCTCACCTCGGCTGTGCTGTGTTCGGCTGTGCTGGGGGGGGTGGCTCACCTTCACTGTGCTCGGCTGAATCACCTCACCTCAGCTGTATCATGTCCACGGTCTCTGACCATCTCCTGTATCATGTCCCCAGTCTCTGACCGTCTCCTGTATCATGTCCGTATTCTATGACCATCTCTTGTTTCATGTCCGCAGTCTCTGACCAGCTCCTATAATATGTCTGCAGTCTCTGACCAACTCCTGAGGAGCTCTAATAGGAAGAGGTGGGGCCTAAAGAGGAAGGGGTGGAGTTTACAGATAAAGGGGTGGGTCTTAAACGGGAAGGGGTGTGGCAAATTCAGATGGGGGGGCGCCCGATTTTAGTCTTGCCTAGGGCAGCACAAAACCAAAATACACCACTGCTCAGAGGAGGGACATTCCCCTCTCCACATTTTCTTACAGAATTGTGAATTCTTAATTAGTCAGTTTGCACAGTCTGCCAACAAGCATGTGGCCCCTAAATGAAAACATATTTTTTACAGCCATCTCCCCACTTTCTCGCCTGGGTGTGGATGATGTTTGCCTCCCGGGTTCTGAAGTTCTGTGTGTGCACAGATGTGCTGCAGGGCTTCGGGTCCTGGCAGAGCCTTGCACCACATCTGTGCAAGTGGAGGGGAGGGTTCTACAACATATACACGAGGACGGAGCTGGTAAGCTGGTATGGAAGTCCCAACACTCCCAACACAGTGTGTCTGTGCATGCATGCGAACCCCAGTAAATGTGCATGCTGGGACCCAAATGCCTGGCAGGGCTTTCACCACATCTGCACATACATCATACTTTGGGCCCTTTTGTATGGGTGACAGTGCTGTCCGCTCTCTGAAAAACAATTCCCAGAGGACAGGACAATATAGAAGCAGCTGGCATGAATGTTTGCTTTTCTTTCCGGGGGGGGGGGTTATGTTAAACTATCAATTTAGCTTGTGGCGCCCTCCCATTGACCTCCATAGTTGAGTTTTGAAAACTTTCAGAGCTCCCATCCTGTTCTTGGACAATCAACATCTGTCTTGACACCATGTCTTCACAAACCATGAGCATACAAGGTGGTATTGTGGTAGACGTTATAACACCACCGATAGCCAACCATTGATCTAATCTGCGCTCATCTCACTGACCATGAAGGTTCTCATTTATCCTCATCATGGTACATCTATTAGTAGTCACATTCAACTGAACTTGTTTTGCAATGGTGAAGATGTTCTCCAAGACACTTCTTTAGTTCCAATGAGTGTCTGAATGATACCCCACCATTTATATCCACAAAGGTAGCATAGACACCTTCATCCAATCACCATGGACTGTGTCAAGGCCAATGGTGATTGCCTAAGAACATAGAGGACAACTGGTTCGCAAAAGCATAAAAGAGGCCATCTGTGTCAATCTGGCATAATCATTATTGAACAATGGTGGGGCCTTCAACACCCTCTTTCTTCCACATATAATGCCATTTTGTCATTTCTACCCCAGCAATTTAACAAATCACACCGTCAGCCATGAGAATTGATGGATTGACACCTATGCAGACTTCCTGACATCAAGGATGGGATGATGCAACAAGAACATGGAGGTTCCACAACTTTCACACCTCCCATCCTGTTCTTGGACAATCAACATCTGCCTTGATGCTTTCCATGGTGATTGAGTTAAGGTGTCTGTGCTATCTGTGTAGGGGTATCCTTCCGACATTTATAAGAACTGAAGAAGTGGTTGGAAAAGCTATAAAACAACTCTAAACGTTACAGAACAAGTCCAGTTAAATGTGACTTACCACCACTAGCTAAGTGTTCTAAGTCATAGCCCCTAACGGAAAAGGGAAAAGTTCTGTAGGTCGCACATCTCTGCAAAACACCATAACAAGGTGTATGACAGCCTCGGCCCGGGCTCCAACCAGCCCATGGAGCTTAGTCATGGGAATCTCAATGACTTAGCTCATTGGGCTGGTTGGAGCCTGGGCTGATGCTGTCATACACCTTCTTACGGGGTTATGCAGAGATGTGCAACTTTCAGGACTTTAACCTTTTCTATTAGATGTCTACAGCAGGGATGAGCTCTGTCCTTGTCTGCTACATAAGAGTACCTGGTGGAGCCTTGAGCAAATTAGTTTAAGTCTTAGCCCCTGTTTGCTCTCTTACCCAACATCTCTGGTTTGCTGGAGACCGCACTGGACTGACTAGATCAGTCTATGGTTGTGGGTGTGTGGTTGTGTGGGCAACGGGGAAGAAGTCCCTTCCAGTGGGTTGTGCCCAATGGTGAATGGTGGTGGTGGACCCTCTTGGGAACTTGGGCTGCTACCTTTCCGGTTCGGCATGATGTTCGTTTCAGCAAGAAGTCATAAGTGGGATAGGAGTGACCGGGAACTCCTTCTATCCTACCCAAGACTTTTCTTACCCAACATGGCAGCCCAAGTAAGATACATTTGGGGAGCTATATTGTACATTAAATTCCAGCCGGTGTAATTGTATTTTGGTATTGTAGGGCGGAGGGTAAAGTGAAGCACTGCAGAATCCAGAAAGACGGCCGCCTGTTTGTGTTGGGAACTTCAGCTTATTTTGAAAACTTGGTGGAGCTGGTCAATTATTACGAGAAGCACACGCTGTACCGGAAGATGAAGCTTCGCTACCCTGTGACCGAGGAACTGCTGTTGAGATTCAATGCTGTACGTCCCGAGTTTCTCTTATCTTAGATATAAGTCTATGTTGTTGGCCATAATCCCGATAAAAATTGAGGGTTGTTTGCCAATTAAAGTGGAAAAAACGATTTGTGCATTATAGAGAAACACAGAACATTGACAACAAAAAAAGACCAAGTTCTCTCTTTTTAGGATAATGGAAAATTGGACGAAATTTTCGTTATTTGGATGTATCCAAATTTCGGAAACAGTAACGAATTTCAATGAATCTGAATTACATTATACCGAAACAAATTATCCAAACTCAAATTTAACTTAGAGGTTAACTTAGAGAACGGATATGATTCAAAACAAATTTTTCTGTCCTGCACATCTCTACTCTCTTTTTTGTCTGAGGATAGTTCACCCAAGCATGTTTCAATTTATTTAGGGGTCTATTTATAAAATTTGCTATGTGATTGTCACAAGCATTGGCCCGTATTTTGCCTATTTATATCTGAGGATCACCAGCTCCATCTAGTGGTCATAAGGCAGTATTTCCCTGATCAAAGTAGTTCAGGAACATACCACATTATGGCCATTAGATGGAGCCGAAGAGCATAGGAAAAACACATATCAGGCAAAATACAGGATTATTCATAACAGCCAAGCAAATGCTTGAGGCTTTTGCTGTTGATTGATTCATTACCTCTGCTGGAACTCTGTTTTGTGTATCTCCCAGCTTTCCTTGCTAGTCTGAGGCAATCTACCCATGTTCTTGATGTGTTTTTTTTTATCTTTTAATTTTCTTTTTTTTTTACAATGCTGCCCTTCTGAACGTATTAAATTTAAAGTTGGTCCTGTATTGGTCAGAGCACACCTCTCCCAAATTCATTAACTTTTTGTTCCAGGAAAAAGACGTAGACTCCATTTACGGGGTAAAGTCCAAGCTGTACGTGGATCCCAGTGAAATCTCCCCGGCCATGGTGAGAATAGTTCCCCTTCTACATCAGCTCATACTTCTACAATCACATCACCTGAGCAGGAAAAGCAAACAGCTCAGGAATGTGAGCTGAGAAATGACGAATGATTATTACTAACACACCTAGATTACAGCTCTTGTCACCCAATCAGGATTGATTACCCATGGGATTAAATCGTACTGGATACATTTATTATTAACCACTTGAAGTCCAATTTTTTTAAATTTTCACTCACATGTTAAAATCTGCATTTTTGCTAGAAAATTACTTAGAGTTCCCAGACAATTATATGCAGTATCTCACAAAAGTAAGTACACCCCTCACATTTTTGTAAATCTTTTCTTCTATCTTTTCATGTGACAACACTGAAGAAATGACACTTGTCTACAATGTAAAGTAGTGAGTGTACAGCTTGTATAACAGTGTAAATTTGTTGTCCCCTCAAAATAACTCAACACACAGCCATTAATGTCTAAACTGCTGGCAACAAAAGTGAGTACACCCCTAAGTGAAAATGTCCAAATTGGGCCCAAAGTGTCAATATTTTGTGTGGTCACCATTATTTTCCATCACTGCCTTAACCCTCTTGGGCATGGAGGTCACCAGAGCTTCACAGGTTGTCACTGGAGTCCTCTTCCCCTCCTCCATGACAACATCACAAAGCTGGTGGGTGTTAGAGACCTTGAGCTCCTCCACCTTCCGTTTGAGGATGTCCCACAGATGATTAATAGGGTTTAGGTCTGGAGACATGCTTGGCCAGTCCATCACCTTTATCCTCAGCTTCTTTAGCAAGGCAGTGGTGGTCTTGGAGGTGTGTTTAGGGTGGTTATCATGTTGGAATACTGCCCTGCGGCCCAGTCTCTGAAGGGAGGGGATCATGCTCTGCTTCAGTATATCACAGTACATGTTGGCATTCATGGTTCCCTCAATGATCTGTAGCTCCCCAGTGCCGGCAGCTCTCATGCAGCCCCAGACCATGACACTCCCACCACCATGCTTGACTGTAGACAAGACACACTTGTCTTTGTCCTCCTCACCTGGTTGCCCCCACACACGCTTGTCATCATCTGAACCAAATACGTTTATCTTGGTCTCATCAGACCACAGGACATGGTTCCAGTAATCCATGTCCTTAGTCTTCTTGTCTTCAGCAAACTGTTTGCGGACTTTCTTGTGCATCATCTTTAGAAGAGGCTTCCTTCTGGGATGACAGCCATGCAGACCAATTTGATGCAGTGTGCGGCGTATGGTCTGAGCACTGACAGGCTGACCCCCCACCCCTACAACCTCTGCAGCAATGCTGGCAGCACTCATACGTCTATTTCCCAAAGACAACCTCTGGATATGACGCTGAGCACGTGACCTCAACTTCTTTGGTGGACCATGGCGAGGCCTGTTCTGAGTGGAACCTGTCCTGTTATACCGCTGTATGGTCTTGGCCACCGTGCTGCAGATCAGTTTCAGGGTCTTGGCAATCTTCTTATAGCCTAGGCCATCTTTATGTAGAGCAACAATTCTTTTTTTCAGATCCTCAGAGAGTTCTTTGCCATGAGGTGCCATGTTGTACTTCCAGTGACCAGTATAAGAGAGTGAGAGCGAGAACACCAAATTTAACACACCTGCTCCTCATTCACACCTGAGACCTTGTAACACTAACGAGTCACATGACACCGGGGAGGGAAAATGGCTAACTGGGCCCAATTTGGATATTTTCACTTAGGGGTGTACTGACTTTTGTTGCCAGCGGTTTAGACATTACTGGCTGTGTGTTGAGTTATTTTGAGGGGACAGCAAATTTACACTGTTATACAAGCTGTACACTCACTACTTTACATTGTAGCAAAGTGTCATTTCTTCGGTGTTGTCACATGACAAAGGACAAAATACGACTGTCCCTATCTACCCACTGAATTGCAAATTCTACAAAACAACATAGTTTTAGAGACATTCATGAAAAAAAAATCTGAGCAACTAGCAGACGGCAAACGTGGTGTGCAACATGGGAATGTTATAGCGGAAGGTGAGCGGGGACCGGAGAGAGAGAGGACTGGGCGGCAGAGGTTTATCAGAGCTGGGGGATCGGAGCAGGAGAAACTAGCAGTTGTTACATGTGGTGAGCAGCGTGGGAGCAATATAGCGGGAGGTGAGCAGGGACCAGGGAGAGGGGAGGATAAGCAATGCAGAGGATCAGCAGAGCTGGTGGACCGGGGCAGGAGAAATTAGCAATGTCACACGTGTTGAGCAGTATGGGAGCAATATAGCGAGAGGTGAGCAGGGACCGGAGAGAGAGGAGGATGAGCAAACCAGAGGATCAGCAGAGCTGGGGGACGGGGGCAGGAGATATGAGCAATGTCACACGTGTTGAGCAGTATGGGATCAATAGAAAGGGAGGTGAGCAGGGACCGGAGAGAGATCAGGATCAGCAAACCAGAGGATCAGCAGAGCTGGGGGACTGGAGCAGGAGATATGAGCAATGTCACACGTTGTGAGCAGTATGGGAGCAATATAGAAGGAGGTGAGCTGGGACTGGAGGGAGATCAGGATCAGCAAACCAGAGGATTGGCAGAGCGTAGGGTTACTACCAAATGGGAAATCAGCATAGTCGGGGGTTACTATTGAGTGGGGGATGAGCAGAGCTGGAGGTTACTACTGAGTGGGGAATCAGCAGAGCTGGGGGTACTATTAAGTGGGAGATGAGCAAAGTTAGGGGTTTCTAATGAGTGGGGGATCAACAGAGCTGGAGGTTCTTATTGAGCGGAAGATCAGCAGAGCTGGGGGTACTACTGAGCCAGGGATCTGCTGAACAAGGGTTTTAATGAGCTAGGGATCTGCTGAGCAGGGGCACTAATGATCTGGGGATCTGCTGAATAGGGGTACTAAAGAGCTGGGGGTATTATTGAGTTAGGGGTAATACTGAGCCATTGTTTTGTTTAAAACAAATTGAAAATCAACTCGCAGAGGGCATTTGCTAAGCTTTACCGAAAAGCTATCAATGAAGCATGTTGAAGCGGTAGGTGCTTCAATGTGTGTTAAAGTTGAAACAAGTGTAAATGAACCCTAACAGGGAAAATGTTGTCACCTCCTGGCTGTGCTGTCTGGCAGATGTATGTGTGTCTCAAAGTGTATCTAGTTTGGAGCGTCTACATTTGCCCCACTAACCCCTTACCCTTCTATATATTATCTTTTTTTTTCCTCCAAGCCCCAAGGGACAGTTATAGCTTTATACAACTATTCTGCTAAAAGAGCGGATGAGCTGAGCTTCTGCACGGGCGCCGTCATTCACAACGTTGTGAAGATCTCCGAAGGATGGTGAGGAGGACCGCTCATGGCTTCATTCATTGCTAGTTGTATTGGAATGGGGGGATTATATTGGGATTGTACGCTTTTGCAACATTATATCTCTTGTCATGCAGGTGGAAGGGTGACTATGGACATAAACTTCAGCACCTCTTCCCCTCCAATTATGTGGAGGACATCTCCATCAATGAGGAGTTTATCGCTAACCAGGTAACACAGCTACAGGCAATACAAAGAGAAAACAATGGGTTTGAGTCATGAGAGTCATATACTGTATAGCGTATTCTATGTATTTTAATTCTGCATTCAGTTCCACTTCAAGGTAGACATGTGCACTGCCGAAAAATTTGTTTGTTTTCATTTCCGTTTCATCTGTTTTTTCGGGTCATTCGTTATGATCGGAAATTCAAAAATTCGAATTCGAAAATCTGGAAATTCGGAAATTTGAAAATTCAAATATCTGAAAATCTGGAAATTCAAAAATCTGGAAATTTGAAAATAAGAAAAAATCAGAAAATTCTAAATAATAGCTAATCGACTAATAATAACTAACTATTAAATTATAGGAAATGGTATTTCCTTTCAAATGTGGCTGTTAGTGAACGTAACAAATACGAATTTATCTGAAGTTACGAATTTTCCGAAATAATGAATGCCGCATCTAATCAAATGGAATGGAATTAATAATTAAAATGAATAATAATAATAATACATTTTTTATATTATTATTATTGTTATTTATTATTATTAATTTGTTACAGTCTAGTCGTTTAGATATGGCATTCGTTATTTAACCACTTAAGGACCAGCCTCGTTTTGGATTTTAGGTGTTTACATGTTTAAAACAGGTTTTTCGGCTAGAAAATTACTTCGAACCCCCAAACATTATATATTGTTTTTCTTCTAACACCCTAGAGAATACAATGGCGGTCATTGCAATACTTTTTTTTGCACCGTATTTGCGCAGCGGTCTTATAAGCGCACTTTTTTTGGAAAAAATTCACTTTTTTGAATAAAAATATAAAACAACAGTAAAGTTATCCCAATTTTTTTTATATTGTGAAATATAATGTTACGCCAAGTAAATTGATACCCAACATGTCATGCTTGAAAATTGCGCCCGCTCGTGGAATGGCGTCAAACTTTTACCCTCAAAAATCTCCATAGGCGACGTTTAAAAAATTCTACAGGTTGCATATTTTGTGCTACAGAGGAGGTCTAGGGCTAGAATTATTGCTCTCGCTCTACCGGTCGCGGCGATACCTCACATGTGTGGTTTGACCACCGTTTTCATATGCGGGCGCTACTCGCGTATGTGTTCGCTTCTGCGCGCGAGCTCGTCGGGACAGGGGGGTTTTAAAAAATTTTTTTTATTTTTATTATTTATTTTACAATATTTTATTTATTTTTACACTGTTTAAAAAAAAAAAAAATTGGATCACTTTTATTCCTATTACAAGGAATGTAAACATCCCTTGTAATAGAAAAAAGCATGGCAGGACCTCTTAAATATGAGATCTGGGGTCAAAAAGACCTCAGATCTCATATTTACACTAAAATGCAATTAAAAAAAAAAAAAAAAAAAAAAAAGTCATTTAGAAAAATGACATTTGAAAAAATATGCCTTTAAGAGGCGTGGACG